>NC_053487.1:12353873-12470783 GCF_015227805.2 Hirundo rustica | reverse complement strand
CGGTTCCATGTGGTTAACCTTCATGTCCTGTGAAATGTTTGGCAGGTCCACTGTAATTACTGTCCAATCAGTAGATCTGAAATGAAAACCTTTGGTAGTCACAAGCCTATATCGGCCTCGTGGCTGCCATACCTTGTTAGTTGAACATTTGACATTTTTATTTTTCTGTACCTCCACACCCTGTGACCTGCCCTCCCCCTTTTTTGTTAGAGAGAGACATTTGCCTTGTAAATTTCTTTCTTGGCGCGTCGAGGAGATAAAATCTGGGCCGCGCTGTGAATTCAGTTTTTTGATTTTTGGACTTGCGTTTTTGGTTTTCTGGGCAGGCCTTGGCGAAGTGTCCTGGCCTTTTGCAGAGGTGGCAGATGATGTGCTGCAGCTGGTCTGATGACATCGGTGGCCTCCTTGCTCCTGGTGCTGTGGTTGCCACAGGCTTTGGGTGTGTCAGTCCCGGATTCCTTTCAGGTGCACTGAAAAGTTCTGCTCTGCTGGTACAGGCTTCTATCATCTGTGCAAGACTAGGCGATGGGTCAAGGGGAAGGCTAAGGAATGATTCTACGATAGGTCTCATTACCATTCCTCTGAGCCATCTCCTTAATCAATTCTGCCTGTACCATTGGGTCTTGCACTTGTCTTTCCACTTGACTTCTCAGACGGTCCACAAACTGCAAGAAATTCTCTGAAGGAAACTGTTTAATGTTAACATAACTGCTCTTTATCTCAGGTGATGGAATCTGATAAAAGGTTTTTTTCTGCAGCATTACAGATCTTATCTAAAACTGACTTGGATAACAACCGGAATTTGCTCATTCGCACTAGATAAATCACCTTCACCACACAAATGATCATGTGTGATGTCATTGTCATCGCTGTCCTGAGCATCAGGAGTTTGCTGAATTTCCTGCAATACTGTTTTTCAAAGCTTTTTTTCCGTAATCCTTCCCATAGGTCATACTCTGAGGGAGTTAATAGGCATCTGAATAAATCTTTAATGTCACTGGGTACCATCTCATTTGAATTGAAGGTAGCTTTCATCATGCCCTTAAATATTTCACTGAATCACCCAAATTGTTTCTGCATTTTACACAGCTCTTTTTTATCTTGGTATGAAAAAGGCAAATACTCTCTACCGCACGTGTCTTTTGCCTACATATACTACAGGAGCCACAGATGGAATGCCTTGCTGATCGTTATTGTGAGTTGGTAAAAATCCTGCTGCTTCTCTATTGCCCAGGCAGCCAGAGGGTGTTGTCCCACCCCCTCCCTCGGATCCAGCAACAGGCAGTTCTTCCCTCCTCCCCTGGGGCCCCAGCCTAGGCTGCTCCTTAGCCCTTGCTGCAGGGGGGCCACTCCCCTCCCCCCCCCCTCCGCTGCTGCGGGCTGGCAGCCGCCCTTCATTATCTATCCCCCCCATCCGCGCTGGGAGTAGTGGTTGTAAGGCACCCTCCCCTCTCCCCCTTCGCGCGGCCGCTGGGAGGGAGGGGGAGGCACTGGGGAGAAGGGGGGGGGTGGGGGATTGGGTGAGAGATATGGGGTCGGGGCGGGGGTTGGGGGGAAGAAGGGATAGTGGGGAGGAGGTGGAATGCAATGCCGACCGCCATCAGGGATGACCGCATGGTGCAAGCCCCCCAGGATCTCATCCACGTGGCCAGAGCCCCGAGAGGAAAAAAGTGCATCTTGCTGAGGGAAAACAGGTGGGAGAGGAGGGTATAAGGACGATAGGTGGGTTTGAGGGGCAGAATCCAGTATGGAATCAGGGAATCCCTGCTTCTCGGGACCAGGGAATTGCTGAGAGGTTTTGCATGGCTGTCTGCTGTTTTCTGCTTCTAACAGCTTCTTGCGTACTTGTAAGAATATTGGAATAAATAAAGAAATTTTGTTTTCCCCATTTTCAACCTTTAAAGTTATTAATTTTCCCACATCATCCCAAAATGAAACAGAATTTATATCTTGTAAAGTAATATCTAGAATCTCAGCTGACAGCCAGGAAATAAATTTGATTAATAGCTTATCAGGAAATTTTAGATATGTTGAAATGTTTCTAAGTTGTTTAAAAGCACTGTTTTGATTTCTCGATAAACGTATGCCCATGTTTCTGATGTTTTAAAAGGCAAACTGTTCGAAAAATCTTAACCCCTGACGTGAGAAACTAAAGACGCCGCTGCGTCCCGCTCACCCCCGAGGTATCAGAGGCAAGGCGGGCTGGTCGCGGATCGGGGCGGCCGTCTCTGGCCGCTTTTTCCGACTGCGGGGACACGGGCAAGGGGGTGTCCCGGTGCCGGCTTCTGTCCCGGGACCCTCCCGTAGCTAGCCCACCCCAAAAAACGCGCGGTTTTCCCCGGTACACGGAACTCCAGCCGTTCCGCAGAGAAAAAAAATCTCTAACCGCGTTACGCAAACACACTGCGGCGCAGGGTCCTAATGCCCTCTCACTATTAAACTATAGGGATCTTCTAGCGAACCCCGCAGCACGTGTTGCAACGTCAGGGTTTTCTGTCTAAAGGTCGAGTCACTTTTGTAGTAAAAGCGAACTCCCGACCCTGTCCTGGCACCCCGAGCTGCTCGAAAGCAGCCAATAGTGGCCAGGTAGTTGCACCTCCCAAAGAGCTTTGTTAACCCCTTAAATAGGGAGACCCTCTTAATGCGTGGGCTTATTAATATTTCATAACAAACCGACGTTGGGGGCCAACTGAAAATATACTTCCCTCTAGCCACCCCCCGGCTCTCGCTAGCTCAGTTATTCAGGGGTTTTAGGGAAATATATTTCAGAGAGACAGAATAGAGATTTCAAAAGAGTGGCTCTCACCCCCAGCTTCCATCCAAGCTTTATTCTCAATGTGATGTTCCAGGAGGCCAAGGAGAGAGAGTGAGAACCAGGAAGAAACAGGGGTATATCTAGTTTTGGGCCAAGGAAAGATATTGGCCCTGAGCCAATAGGGTCAGGAGTAGGTATGATAGGGAAAAAGGGTTGAACTACATAGCACAGGTTCAGGGGGACTCTGAGGGGAAAAACCATTCCTCAGAGGAACACAACAGTTTATGTTACATTTGTGGGAAAGGTAGAAAACTGCTCTTAATATTGTACAATAATTAAAAGATCTGACTCCATTTAAGAAATTCAAAAGGCTCAGAAAAACCAGGGTAACATCTCACCCTTTTAACTTTAAAAAAAGAAAAAACAGAAAAAGAAAAATGAACAAATTTACAAAGGGAATATATACAAATTCAATCACTGTCTGTGGAGGAATCATCAGAGAGATCACTCGAGGATTCAGCCACTTGGTGGCTTTCAAGGTGATCACGGCTTCCACCTTGCCTGTCAGCTGAATTCTGCCTCTGTGGTCGCAGGTCAGGATGGACTGTGGGAGATTAGGGACAAGCGGTCGGAAGATATCGCGCTGTACGGGCAGACAGAACCCCTCCCTCAACTCTTAGTTGGTCAGTGTCCTTGATAAGATAAGCAATGCCTAACCTGTAACGTAAGCAGACGGATGTGATGTAGCAAACAGAGGTTTTATAACCCCATGTAACCAGTTAATAAACGCCATTAGCCGTCCACCACACTGGTGTCTGTGAGCTGATGGACCGAGCAGCCTGGGTGTGGCTGCCGTGTCGTTCCTGAACCAGGTCGCTACACCTCAGCGGAGGTAACAAGTGGTGCTGAAACCCGGGAGTCGCCCTGGACATCGGGAGTCGCCCTGGAGTTCGGGAGTCGCCTGGACGGGTGAACGACGGCCGAGCGGCTGGTCCAGCTCGGCGGGAGGGACGCCTCCGGACCCACGCAGAGGATGGAAGCTCTCGTGAAGGTCATTTCTCAGATTCATAAGCAGTGGGGAATTGATTGTAAAGCAAAAGATTTTACCCTCGCAGTGACGAGGCTTTTGCAACTTAGTATTATTGATCGTCCGGTGGATATCCTCCACCCAGATGTTTGGGATCAATGTACTAAAGCTCTTGCCGAAGACACAATGTCTTCTAGCTCAGGGAAAAATCTTAAAGCATGGGGGAGGGTCGTAAAATCATTACAGAAGGCATTGCATGAACAGGACACCTGGAGAGCTGCGCGAAATTGTTTAAAGGTTTCCCCCCAATTAGGTATCGCAGCAGCAACGCAAACTTTCTCAGAGGGAACTGTTGTTGAGAATTTTCAGAATGTAAAAGAATGTACTCTGAATTTTAGTGATAATGCTCAGAGTGTTGATGAAGTCGGTTTGGCTGAATGTATGGGCTCGGGATCAGAAGGTCAAGAGCTTGCTTTGAGGCCCCCGGGCTCAAGGCCGCTCACTGAAGAGATAAAACAGATGCAGTCATTTTACAGCGGTCTAGCTGAAGAAGCTAGGAATGCTGAAAAAGTGGGGGAGGGACCTCCACCTTATGCGCCTCAAGATAGCGCTGAAAACAAAGAGAGCTCGTTTGCTAATGCGGGGGCGCGCGAGCAGAAAAAGGGAAGAGAGTGCAAAGATAGAGCTGAAGCCAATCTTTGCCAAAAAGCGCGTTTTTCTAAGGCAAGAAGCTCCCACAGCAGGAGGCGGGGGGAGCGCAGGGGCAGGGGGCAGCTCAGCCCTGAGAGAAAGGGGCGGGGGCCCAGGGAGAAAGGGTGGCCCAGCCCCGAGAGAAAGGGGCGGGGTCCCAGGGGGAAGGAGTGGCTCAGCCCCGAGAGAAAGGGGCGGGGGCCCAGGGGGAAGGGACGGCCCAGCCCTGAGGGAAAGGGACGGGGTCGGAGCCCAACCAAAAGGCTCCAGAGCCCGGAAGCAGCCAGTCAGTCGACTTCCGGCTCTGACTCGGACTTCAGCTGGGACTGGGACACCCAGTCCTCTGCAGCCGGCTCTGACTCCGGCTCTGACAAAGAAGAAGAAACAGTATATAAAATCAGTAACAACAATGTTTCTACTTGGGCTGAGGGGAAGTCAGAACAAACTCCCCTCACAGACTGGAAGAAGATAAAAATGGCATGCTTTAAATGCAGCCAGGCATTTAAATTGGGCAAACGTGCAAATTATCAGACTCCCACCTTCAGTGCCCCAATCATTCAAACCCTATCAGATTCTCACAGCATGCAGACACAGGAGAGAGGCCACATCTGGCACCTCCTCCTCATTCAGTCCTTTAGCTATCTACCAAAAACCTAAGTCAGATCCTTACAATTTGTTTCTTAGTGTGTTAAATGCTACCTTTTTGTCATTGAACCAATCCAATCCGAACTTTACAAAATCATGCTAGTTATGTTATAATGCAGAACCTCCTTTTTATGAGGGTGTCGCCCTTGATGCTCCTTTTGAATACTCTGCAGCAAACAATCCACACAACTGTAAGTGGGACACACCCCGGAGAGAAATTACCCTGAGTCAAGTCACAGGCCGAGGCAAATGCTTTGGCAGTGTAACCGTAGCAAAGCAGATGGGAAATATCTGTACTGAGTTCATCCAACCTAGTCAAAAGACTGACAAGTGGGCAGTTCCGTTCCTATCAGGAATGTGGGTCTGTCAACAAATTGGAATAACTCCCTGTGTGTACCTTAGCAAATTCAATAACCTTGCTGACTTTTGTGTCCAAGTTCTGATTGTTCCTAGAGTCCTGTATCACCAAGAAGAAGAAATGTATCACTTTTTAGAAGAAACCATCCTGCTCCGCAAAAGAGAAGTAATGACAGGTATAACCATTGCAATGCTCCTTGGCCTAGGAGCCACTGGCACAGCCACAGGTGTTTCAGCTCTCGTGACCCAACATCAAAGACTTTCTCAGCTGCAAATGACAATTGACGAAGACTTACTGAGAATTGAAAAATCCATCTCCTCTCTGGAAAGATCTATCTCCTCGCTTTCGGAAGTCGTCCTGCAAAACAGGCGAGGATTGGACCTCTTGCTCATGCAGCAAGGAGGCCTGTGTGCTGCCTTGAGAGAAGAATGCTGTTTTTATGCAGACCACACCGGAGTCGTGCGAGACTCCATGGCCGAACTGAGAGGAAGACTGGCCCAGAGAAAGAGAGAGAGAGAGGCCCAACAAGGATGGTTCGAGTCATGGTTCAATCAGTCCCCATGGCTAGCCACCCTTGTTCCCACATTAATAGGCCCTCTCACCATGATACTCTTGACATTGATTTTTGGGCCTTGCATTTTGAACAAGTTAGTATCGTTTGTTAGAAGACGTTTAGAGAAAGTCGACATCCTATTTGTCGAACGCATGCAATTACCGTGAAGTGTGTTTGTTACTAACATTTTATATTATTTTTGTATCCTATTATACTAACTTTAACAGCTTTTGTATTTTTGACATTTATACTTTTATAACATTTATACTTTTATAACATTTATACTTTTATACTTTTATACTTTTATACTTTCTTATTTAGTCATGAGAGGGGGGGGAAATGTGGGAGATTAGGGACAAGCGGTCGGAAGATATCGCGCTGTACGGGCAGACAGAACCCCTCCCTCAACTCTTAGTTGGTCAGTGTCCTTGATAAGATAAGCAATGCCTAACCTGTAACGTAAGCAGACGGATGTGATGTAGCAAACAGAGGTTTTATAACCCCATGTAACCAGTTAATAAACGCCATTAGCCGTCCACCACACTGGTGTCTGTGAGCTGATGGACCGAGCAGCCTGGGTGTGGCTGCCGTGTCGTTCCTGAACCAGGTCGCTACACCTCAGCGGAGGTAACAATGGACACACTTTGAAGGTAGCCAGCGTGTCCCAGTGTCCATGGACACACACGCATACCCTCGCCCCATAGCCATTAGGTCATAGGGTCCTTCCCATTGCTTGGTGACTAAATTTCGGACCCGTACCTTCGCTCGAGGCTGTTGCTCACCGTCCAAAGCCTGCAACGAGAGATGATGGTTCAAAATGACAGGATTATTTGAGTTCTGCGGCACCGTAAGGTGATTGATGGTGTACAAAGCCTTTGCCAACCGACTGTGCGGGGTTTCACCCTGCATTCCCCGTTTCTGCTTCTGAAGAACACGCTTGAGTGTACCGTGATTGCGTTCTACAATCGCCTGTCCCGTCGGAGAATGAGGGATGCCAAAGTTATGTGACACACCCCATGACTGTAGGAACTGCTGTACCTGCTGCGAGGCATAAGCAGGACCATTGTCGGTTTTCACAGCAGAAGGTATGCCAAGAACAGCAAAGGCCTGCCTCCAGTGGGCAATGACATCACGGGCTTTCTCTCCTGTGTGAGCAGAAGCCCACATCGCAGATGAGAACATGTCCACAGTGACATGCACATACTTGAGCCGGCCAAACTCGGCGACCTGGGTAACATCGGTCTGCCAAAGCTCCAAGGCTTTAAGGCCTCTGGGGTTAACCCCTGCTGGCAATGGCACACCAAGGGCATGACAGTTGTCACACGACTCGACAATCTCACGAGCCTCAGTGGCCGTCAGTTGGAACTGCTTCTGCAGCGTATGCGCATTTTGGTGGAAAAACCCATGCGATGCCTTGGCCTGCACGAGCATGTCAGGCTGAGGGGCTACCCATGCTGGGTTAGCCAACTTGTCAGCCCTTGCGTTACCTTCTGCTACAAATCCTGGCAAGTTAGTGTGACTCCGTACATGCAAAACATAGTATGGATGAACTCTGGCCTGAATTGCACACCACAGGGCCTTCAGTAAATCAAACAAGGCAGGGTTACTGACCTCCTTCAAAACTGAACAACCCAATCACTGTGCGATGTCAGCAACATAGGCAGAGTCCATGATCAAATTGAAAGGTTCCTGGGAAAATTTCTCAAATGCCATGACAGCAGCCTTTAGTTCAACCAGTTGGGCTGACCCATCCTCATGGCCTTCCAAAACCTGTCACTCAGATCCATCCTGCCAGGTAACAATGGCTTTTCCTGTTTTGCCTGAACCGTCAGTGAAGACGGTGGGACCTTGCACTGGCTCTTGGCTATTTTTGGGTCATAGAGAAAATTGAGTATTTTTTGCCACTTGCAATAGCTTGTGGCTAGGCAGATGATAAGTGATCTGCCCTGAAAAACCCTTGAGAGCACTTTGCAGTGAAACATTGTTCGCATAGCTCCAATCAAATTCCTCCCTCTGAACTGGGAGTATGATCTTTGAGGGATCTGCACCCATCAATTGCAAACAGCGTTGCCGGCACTTGATTATCAAGTGCGCAATCAATTCAAACAGCGCCGTCGCCGTCTTATGCGGCTGATGAGGCAGGAAGACCCATTCCAAGATGTGCAGAGGATCAGTCCAATCATCATTCCATTGGCCGATGATAACTGCAGGATGTAAATCAGGAGTGGTAATGAACACAGTGACATCAATGGAAGGTTCAATGCAGTACACCTGGCAAGCCGAAACAGCTTGCTGAACCTCCTCCAGCACTTTGCATGCCTCAGGGGTCAATTCACGAGGTGACTTTAAATCAGTGTCCCCTTTCAGCAATTCAAACAAGGGAGACAGTTGTGCTGTGGTCAGTCCCAAGTAAGGACGTAACCAAGTGATAACGCCTACCAGCTTCTGAGCATCATTCAGTGTCTTCACCGATTGCACAAATTGCACCTCCTGGTGACGGATTGTCCGTTCCAGAATTTTGACTCCCAAATATTTCCAGGGAGGTTGTTGTTGTACCTTTTCTGGAGCCACCTGCAGTCCATGTGAATGCAGAGCATTCAACAACTGAGGCTGTAGCCTCAGCAGCTCATCCTGGGTGGGCGCAGCCACCAAAATGTCATCCATATAACGACAGATGTGAGTATCAGGAAACTGCTTGCGAACTCCAGACAAGGCACGGGCTACATACCATTGGCATAACATTGGCGAATTCTGCATTCCTTGAGGCAAAACTCTCCATTGATACCGCTGTGCGGGCTCGGCATTATTTATTGTTGGTACCGTGAAGGCAAATTATGGTCTGTCATCGGGATGCAGAGGGATCGTAAAAAAACAATCCTTCTGATCCACAATGAGGACCAGCCAGTCTGCAGGAAGCGTGGTAGGCGATGGCATACCAGCCTGCAATGTCCCCATGCCTTCCATCACGGCATTGATCTTTCGGAGGTCTTGTAGCAACCTCCATTTCCCAGATTTCTTTTTGATACAAAAGACAGGAGTGTTCCAGGGACTGGTAGATGGTTCCAAATGCCCCTGATCCAACTGCTCCTGTACAAGTTCACGAAGGGCAACTAGCTTGTCATGAGGGAGGGGCCACTGGTTCTCCCAGGTGGGGCTGTCCACCAACCACTGTAAAGGAGGCGTGGGACACTCTGTGCCCTTCATCACAGTGGCCCCAATCAAAAATCCGTTCCCAATCGCACCCCCCACGCGGCCAAAACATCCCTCCCCCAAAGGTTCTGAGGAATCTCAGTAACATGAGGCCAAATTATGGCCGTCTGTCCCTCCGGGTTCGTGATGGTCACGGGATTCTGGCTCACGTAGCATTGCTTCATTCCTCCTAAGCCCGAGATCAATGTCTTTGCCAGGGTCAAAGGCCACTGTGGGGGCCAGCAGCCAGGGAGAGAATGCTCACGTCGGCCCCGGTATCTAGGAGACCACGAAGGTGAATCTCCAATGGCGTGGCACCAACCATGGACACGGTACACAGCGTCTCAGGACGGTCTTTGGTCAGGACAGCAGTCCAGCGCACCTGAGGTGGCCCTGTAGAGCCGAAGCCACCGTCTCCTTGCGACTGGTCCTCGGTCCTGGAAACAGAAGACTTAAAAGGAACAAGTTGAGCAATTCGTGTGCCTTTTGGGATAGTCAGAGGGGGAGTGGGTGTGGAGACCATTGCGTGAATCTGTCCCGAAAAATCCACATCAATCAGTCCCAGGTGCACCATGATACCCTGAATGGTGGCACTGGACCTGCCCATCAAGAAAGCACTCATGCCATCACCCAAGGGACCAAAGGCATCCAGGGGAACCTTGTGTATTTTGTCCGAATCAATCACGACAGACTCGGCTGTGCAGACATCAACACCTGCTGAACCGCGGGTGCTGGCTGCAAGCCTGCTGAGCAGATCTCCATTGGTTGGGGCTGAGGCAGAGACATTTGTGTCTGCACGCGTCTCACCTTCGCACTCTGCGTCACGTTTCCTGAACTGCCCAACGGCTGACTATTCACATGCACTGTTGCCTTACACGCATTCGCAGCGTGATTCGGCCTTCCACATCGTGCACAATAAAACAAGACAGCCGTAGACTTCTGTGCCTTTCCGCTCTGTTTCTTCCTGGTCCGAGCACCCCACTGCTGCTGTTGCACCCCCTGGGGAACGACCCAAGCAGGCTGCACAGCAGCAGCCACAGCTGGTTTCACAGCCGCAGGCACGGCCGGCTGGACCGCTGTAGTCACCGTCAGTTGGACAATCGTAGCCAGAGCTGGCTGCACAGCTGTAGGCATGGCAACCACCTGTTGGCTGGAAGGGGATACCTTTGCACAGGCCCCAACCATGTCCGACATGGA
The DNA here is from genome assembly GCF_015227805.2 of Hirundo rustica. Lineage (NCBI taxonomy): Eukaryota > Metazoa > Chordata > Aves > Passeriformes > Hirundinidae > Hirundo > Hirundo rustica. The sequence continues at coordinate 12,460,369 of NC_053487.1, read as the reverse complement.
TGGTTCCCCAGGAAGCGTCTCAATTATCCTCTTGCAAGCAGCATTACAGTTGCCCTGAGCAAGGGACTGAATCATGAGCTTCCTTGCTGCAGGATCACTCACCTGCTTCTCAACTGCAGCAGTTAACCTTCCTGCAAAGCACAGGAAGGGTTCATCAATTCCCTGGACGATAGTTGCAAAGGGCTGCTGTGGAGTAGCCAGCTGCAAAGTCTGAACCAGGGCTGCCATGCCTGTCTGCTGGCACTGCTCCTGGACCAAGTGCTCATAACCAGCCTGCCCTTTGGCCCTGGTATAATTGCCAGTTCCCATTAGCATATCAATATTAACCATACGCCTAGGATCACCCTGACCCAGTGTCCTATTCCGTTCCACCGCTCTGACTGCCAACTGAGTCCATTTATTCTCAAAGAAGTCATATTCAACCGGTGGGAAAAGGGCTCGAGCCAAGCTCCGAATGTCAAAGGGTGTCAAAAGACTGGCATTAAAACAACGAAGAACCTGCATTACCTCGGCTGAGCCCAAACCATATTTCCCGACTGCATCACGCAGTCCTGACAAAGCCTGCCAAGCCAAGGGTTGATAGGTGTTATGAGAAGCACCCTGAAGGACAGGGAAGGCCTGAAGACCCTCGGATGAAGCAGCAGCATCTGCCTTATCCTGCCCTGTGGACCCCACAGGGTCAGAGGCAGGCACTCGACTGGGGACTAGCTGAACATCAGACACGGCAGGTCCAGCACCAGCATCAGCATCTCCACTTAGTCCTTCAACCTTAGCCTTTACCTCTCCCCAAAAGCGCCCGCAGTCTTTTGGGCGTACAGTCACCTGACAAGGGGGTAGCATCCAGGCTGTGGACGAAGAGCCAACAGTGCGGGAATTTCTGCTCTTGTCAAAGACCGGCCGCATTTCGGCCGTGTCCCCATTCGCGCTGAACTTAAACACCTTGCCTCTCGTAGCCGCCGCAACGCTAGCAGAGGGGAGCGGGAGGCGGGGGCCGGACCAGCCGCAGGCGCTGGGCCCGCCACATCCTCAGCAGCGCTGGAGCCCACGCCAGCCGCCGGAGACTGGTCCGACGGCTCCGCGGCGGACACGCATCCCTGCGCGGCTGAGGAGCCTGTGCTGCGTTCAGGTGGAGGCGGCGACCGCGCCTCCGTCACTGGTGGGGCCGCGTCGGTCCCTGCTGGCAGTCCATTAGAACTAGCCGCATCAGAGCCTCTCCCCGCCCCGCGAGCACTGCCTGCAGCCCATGGGGCTGGTGCAGGAGGCGGAGTGTCCGGAACCCCCCCGAGAAGGGGTCCCACGGGGGCCCGGGAGCCTGTGGACCCCCCACCCCAGAGCGGGGTGAAGCTGTCAGCCTGTGCAGGGAGGCGGCGCCCGCCGAGGGACTGACCGAGGCTTTGCCTTGGGCAGCATCCCCGCCCCGCGCTGCCGGCGGCGCGAGGGCAGAGGCGGCCAACACAGCTGCCTCCGGGCCTGGCCCAAGCGGCAGAGCGGGAAACTCCACGTCGCCTAACCCCATCGGATATGTAACGGTCGTGCGGCAGAACAGACAATGCACAGTGACCGAATCTTGGCCAAAAGAAAGCGGAGCCCGCTTTTCCGGGCCGCCCTCACCCACCAACGCCGGAAAGGCATGGAGAGGGGGCGGCCCCGCCCTGTTCCGGCAGCCCTGCAGCGCTGGGACCGGCGGGACCGGCGGGGCCAGCCCCGTCCCGCTCCAGCGGCTCTGCTGCGCGGGGGCCGGCAGTACTGGCCCCAGGCTCGGCAGGGCTCTGCCCCTCCTCTGCCCGAGACCAGCGCTGGAACCCAAGGTGGGGGAATCCCCCTGCGCAGGTGCGGGGGAGGAAGGGGAAGAATCCACATCACAAAGCAGCTGAAGTTCAGATTCCGAGTCTGACATAACAACCCCGCCCCCCTCCAGCTCTCCGTCCTGCTTCGGACTGGGGATCTCAGCCTTCGAGCTGTAAGGAGTCAACTTAAATACAGCTCTCTCAAATAATTTCCACTGCAATAACAACTCCGCAGTTTCATCATCATATTCTATTTCAAGGGAGTCTAACATACAGTCCCCCAGGAGGTACCACTCCCGTCAACTGAGCACAGACCCTGGCGTGGGAAAAAACTCCCGCTGCCTGCCCCATGCAAATAGATCCTGGAGTCCCTCACGGGATATCTGAGCGTCCTTCCGCTCCAAGAGATCTCCCCAAAGTTCCAAAACTAAGGAATCCTCCATGATAAACACAAAACAGGGAAAAAAGGGAAAGGAAAAACCTCACCAAACTGCTCGTACACTCGGAGTCACCAGATGTCACCGAGACACACAAAGCAGTCACACACGGACAAGAGATTTTCGCAGAGGTCCTTCCGATTCCAGCTCCCAGCTGAGAGAGCCGAGAGAAGAAGAGACCCCTTTGTTTATTTTTTTACTTTTTATACATTTCTGGGTCTAGCAGAAGATTGGCTTTTTGGGGTTTCCACCCCTCAGCCTCAGTGGCCAGACCAATTGTCAGTTACAATTGTTTTCAGGTTAGAAATATGCAAACAAAGGACAGAGAATGAAAAACAAAGGATTTGTTTATGTTACATCTGTGAGAAAGGTAAAAAACTGCTCTTAATATTGTACAATAACTAAAAGATCTGACTCCATTTAAGAAAATCAAAAGGCTCAGAAAAACCAGGGTAACAGTTCTCCTGGTGGGCGGGGTATACCCTGCTTCTTGTGGGTTCTGAGGTACCTGTGGAGTGGGGCTGAAGAAGGATGCCAATTTCAATTCAGGCGATGGGGGATCAAGAAGCGGGGCTTGGGGCGTGGGAGGCTGGGCGCCCTTCCAGAAGGGCTGGGGAACCGGCGTAGGTTCCAGCGGGGGAGGGAGCTCAGAGGGCAGGGATTGAGCCCCTGTTTGCGGGAGCTGCAGTCCCAGAGGAGGCACTGAAGTCATTAGCGGCGGCTCTGGAACCCCTTGCAAAGGTGGGAGCCTGGGCCCTGGGGGTTCTGGAGGGGCAACCGGGTTCTGTGCAGGTTGTGGGGGCTGCATTAGGTATGGCAGGGGAAGATTGTCTAAAGGCCCCCATTTGTTACTCGGGGTTCTAGCGGGATTATTAATTTTCACTGGAAAAAGTATAGTATCTGCTCTTTCCCAAATCCTAGCATATTCGTACTCCTCCTTATTCCTTTTTCCTTTTACATAGCTGACCAAAGCATCACAAATTCATCTTTCAAATGTCCCGAAGACGGGCTATATTACATGGTCCCGTACTTCAATTCTTCCCCAAATTTCCACAGAATAATGTATCATTTTTTCCTTAGATTTCTTTCTCTGTGCAGAGCATTCCTCCCAGTGTTCTGATATCCACCCTAACAGGCTCTCAAACGGAATTTCTGGAATGTCCTTTTCTGATCTTTTTGCGGATTTCTCCGCGGATCTGTCCTGGGCTTTACTCTTCTTTTGCCCCATTCTATAGTATCACTGGCTACTAACCCTAAGGGTGATTGGCCCCTCCCCGGTTTTCCCCTAGTGATGAGCTCTCCCTTTTTCTTTTTCTCCCGGACCCTCTCCTGGTCCTAGGCTGAAAGGTTTACCAGTCCTGGAACTCCTGAGGATGTCCCTTCCCTTTCAGCCTTCCTGTGACCAACCCCCGAACTCCCCGAGTTTCAGGTTTTACGTGTGAGGTGTGTCTTTTACCCACGTAACTCTCGCTTCCCCTGCGACCGACCACACCCCTCGCGGGGAAGTGGAACTGCGATCTTGGGGTCCCACTCGCTTCATGATAAAATCACGTCTCACTCACACGCTCGGTCACACCCACTCAACCACGCAATACTTGCGATTCTTTTCTTGCATGGATTCTTCGTGCACGTAGAGTTTTACGAGTTCTGTCTTCGCCGCGGCTGTGGAGGCCTTTTATCCCGGAACTCCCCGAGTTCCCCAAGAGCTCTGATCTCGCCTATCCTCCTTTTAATTGTGGCTTTTTGGCCTAAGTTCGACTTGTGGTTTGATCAGTTCCACAGGGTCTCCCAGCTCTGCCAGACCGCTGAAATCAGCGGGGCGCCTCCTGGCCAGAGACGGGGGTCCGAGGGTCCTGAAATCAGACCATCACGTCAGGGTCACCAGATTGTAATAAATGATCAAGCTTAATTTCGTGAATCAAAATATAGAATTTTATTTTGAGACTTAAATTCAGTCTTTAACAGCCACAATTAAAAGGAACAGCGTTGAACCCCGGGTTTAGGCACTGGGTGAACACAGAAACGGACCCTATTGCTCCGAATCTGCCCTGTTCACAAAGTGTGTCTTGAGCTTCTGGCTTTTATACAGTCTTTCGCTGAGAGTGGAGAGCTACCGTGTAACTCGTGTCCCTTTTTTGCTTCATTAGGTATTCATGTCCATGTCTCCAGCCAGTTGAATAGGTTCCTGTGGTAGAACAATGTCTTGATTGCTTACTCTGGAGTGGTGTTTAGAGATGTAAAACTTGGCCAGAGCAGATAAGATACTTATCTGGTGTTGATTGCTGTGTCGTTAGCAGATTCATCTCTGGGGGGGGGGGGGACGGACACGTCTCATATGGTCATCTCTTCCATTCACTGAGTGAATGAGTGTTCTGATGGCTTCCCGGCAGAGACCCTCCCTGTTTCTCAACCCTCGTGTCCCCCTCTCACATTCAGCTTTTAAACCCCAAGTACATTTTATATTTTACAAAGATTAATTCAGACCAAACGCGAATTAACTTTATATTACACATCACAGCAACTTATACTCCGGCCACACAAAATAACAATATTTTACCATCATTTCCGTAGTTACCTCTGGGTGAATGCATAGTCTGTCCCAAGACCTCAGCATTCTCCCCAAGGGACTCTCTGGGGGTATTATGGGATTGTCATCCCTTTTGCTGAGACCCCTTCCTGGCTTTACCCTAGCAACCCTCCATGGGTGCTGTGTTTCACCTGTGCAACCCTCCATGGGTGCCGTCTCAGGTTTACCTGTACTGCCCTCCATGGGCGCCCTCCCAGGTTTGCTCCCCGAAGATCCCATTTTACTCACCAGTGAGATTTTCAGTGGTCCTTCCCTGCGGACTCTTCACGGACCCCCCTGGTCCGTCACTCGTCTGTCTCCTGGACAGTCTCGGGAACCCAGTCGATCGCCCGGTGCCGGCCGTCACCAAGGGGAGCTGAACACCGAAACTGGGTGAGGCACGCCTTCAGCTCCGCTCGCTGCCCGCTGCCCCGGACGGTGGAAATATCCCGGACGAGAGCCCCCAAATTGTTAGGAAAATTAATCCACGAACACCAGAGGTTTATGTCCAAAAAGGAGACAGAGGAGTTCTTTTACTTTATTCGAATAAAGGGAGAGGCCATGGGGCATTTCCCCTGGGGTCTCTCAGTTTTTCGGAGGACGTAGCCTCCTTTTTATCTTAATTTCCCAGCTGCAATTCCCTCTCTCTTTCCCCATTGGCTGAGGTACTTGAGAGGTAAAAACTTCCCAAAATGCCTAAGACTTAAGATTCCCCTTTTAATGTATAATCCCCTGTCACCGAGACACACAAAGCAGTCACACGCAGACAAGAGATTTTCGCAGAGGTCCTTCCGATTCCAGCTCCCAGCTGAGAGAGCCGAGAGAAGAAGAGACCCCTTTGTTTATTTTTTTACTTTTTATACATTTCTGGGTCTAGCAGAAGATTGGCTTTTTGGGGTTTCCACCCCTCAGCCTCAGTGGCCAGACCAATTGTCAGTTACAATTGTTTTCAGGTTAGAAATATGCAAACAAAGGACAGAGAATGAAAAACAAAGGATTTGTTTATGTTACATCTGTGAGAAAGGTAAAAAACTGCTCTTAATATTGTACAATAACTAAAAGGATCTGACTCCATTTAAGAAAATCAAAAGGCTCAGAAAAACCAGGGTAACAATCCCCCCCAATTGTTAATTTTTATGGGATTTATGGGTTTTCCCCATTGTTGCTTTCATCTTTCAATATTCAATTTCATTTACAAACAAACTTATGATTTGTTTTTAAAGGCAAGTATCTTCTTTTCCATTCATCAGTCAGTAGAATACTTCCCACTGTTTCTCTTATCTCTCAGTGCTAGTTTTATCTACTTGCAGACTCAGAGCTTCTTTGTAAAGACAAATCTCATTTCTCGCAGGGACAGGTTTGAAATACACAAATTCCTGTTTGTTCCTAATTGTGATTGTAATTTACTGGGAAGGGATTTGATGGCTGTCCTGGTTTGGAGACAAATTTGGGGGAAAACTCTTGTATAGGATCCTTCTGGGAAGCAAACTCAAGTGGCCCTTTTCTCTAACTAGTCTGAAAAAAAAACTCTTTGGAGAAAAGTGGAAAAAAACTATTCTATTAAACAAATAAAGTGCATACAAGTATAAAGAATGAATAATATGAAACAATGAAACTTTTCTTTTTGAAGTGAGATGGTAAATTGAGAAAGTCCTTGCCGTGGGTGTAGCTCGGCTCTCTCTCTCAGTCTCTCATCAGTCCCAGTCCCTCCGGCGCTGCTGGAAAATGCCGAGGTCCAGGCCCCGGTGGGCTGCAGGTGCAGCCCCCAGTGCTCCCCTGGGTTTTCAGTCTAGAGCAGGTTTAAACAGTTCTAAGAAAAAGGAAAAAAACAGTCCAGGGACCTTCTCTGCTTTAGCTAGCTGAAACTAACTAAAAGCAAAAAAAATCTCTGTCCTGCAGTCTCTCTAAGCCTCCGCCGAACACCCCGTCCGCAGAAGAATGTGGAGGAGTCGGGCAGTTTTCTCAAAACAAACTCCGCGCTTCTCCTTGCTCTTAGAACCAGTCTTAAAGGCACAGGACTCAATATACAGCACAAACAGAACAGACGATTGGGGATACAAACATCATAAAGTTACCCTAGGACAATGGCTAAAGTGGGAATGCAAATTAGTATTGTAAAAAATGACACAGAGTCCAACACTGTGATATCTTTGTGTAAAATGTCTGAGAAGGCTTATGCTGAAATAAATCCGGAAGTGTGGGCAGCCTCAGGAAAATATGGAAAACTAGACATCGAGCCTCTCCAAATTACTTTGAAACAACCAGGACAAGTGGTGTCTAAAACGCAATACCCTCTTTCAAGGGAGGGAAAGAAGGGGTTACAGCCTGTCATTGAATCCCTGCTAAAGGAAGGTCTTTTGGAGCCATGTATGTCTCCCTATAACACCCCTATCCTGCCAGTTAAGAAACCAGATGGAACCTACAGAATGGTGCAGGATTTAAGAATAATAAATGAAATTGCCAAATCAAGGCATCCCACAGTTCCGGATCCCTATACAATCTTGAATCAGATCCCTTCTTCACACCAGTATTATTCAGTACTGGGCTTAAAGGATGCTTTCTGGGGGTGTCCAATTACAGAAGATAGTAAACAGTATTTTGCCTTTGAGTGGGAACATGAGGAAGGAGGGAAAATGGTAAAACAACAATTGACATGGGCAGTTTTACCTCCAGGTTACACTGAGTCGCCGGTTCTGTTTGGGCAAGCGTTGCAGAAAATATTAAGAGAATTTACTCCACCCTCAGGAGTTAGGTTGTTGCAATATGTTGATGACTTGCTTTTATCAGGGGAACAGGAAAAGGTGGTTGAGGAGGCTACTGTACAGCTGCTTAATTTTCTTGCTAAGAAAGGATTTAGAGTGTCTGAAAATAAAGCGCAGTTGGTAGAAAATAAGGTCAAATATTTGGGACATATTTTGATTGGGGGGGTTGTGGTGTATTGATCTGGAAAGAATACAAGGGATTTTACAAGTACCATTACCCAAGACAAAAAAGGAGTTGCGGCAGTTTTTAGGGTTGGTGGGGTACTGTAGAGTATGGATTGAAGATTTTTCTGTTGTGGCCAGACCTTTATATGTCCTTTTAACCCAAGACAGTCCTAATGTCGTGGTATGGACACCAGAGGGAGAGCAAAGCTTTAAAAAATTAAAGGACAAATTGGTTAATGCCCCAGTCTTAGCTCTTCCATACACAGAAAAGGAATTTGAACTATATGTGGATGTTAAACAGGGTCATTGTAAAGGAATTCTAGTGCAAGAGCATGGAGGGACATGGAGGCCTGTTGCTTATTTTTCAAAACTCTTAGACCAGGTGGCCAGGGGTTGGCCCCATTGTCTGCAAAACTGTGCAGCTACAGCTCTGATGGTGGCTGGGGCTCGAAAGCTGACAAGGGGTGGTTATCTGATTGTTAAAGTTTCACACTAGCTTAAAGCTTTGTTAACTGAGAGAGCCTCTAAATGGATGACCAGCTCTCGGTTATTACAGCATGAATCCTGCTTAATGGAACAGGAGGATTTAGAATTTAAAAGTGGGGGAGGGTTTAACCCAGCCTCCTGTTTGAACGGCCCTGAAGAAGAGGGGGAGGGAGAAACCCATGACTGCATTCAGGTATTAGATCTCCAGACCCTGCTAGAAAAGATTTACAAGATACTCCATGGCCTGAGGGAGAAAATGTGTTTATTGATGGATCTTCAAAGGTGGTAGAAGGGAAACGATTTACAGGATACTCTATCGTGAATGGAAAGCAACTAAAGGAAGGGGGGAGGTTACCACCCACCTGGTCAGCTCAGACAGCAGAGCTGTATGCACTTGTGAGAGCCTGTGAATTATACCGGGATAAGACAGTGAATGTTTTTACTGACTCCAAATATGCATATGGGGTGATACATGCATTTGGGAAACTGTAGGAAGAAAGAGGTTTATTAACCTGCAGGGGAAAGAAGTTAGTTCATGAGAACTTAATCTCTCGCCTATTGGAGGTGGTGAACTTAACCAATAATACACATTAAAGGGCACCAAACAGGGTACTCAGAGGAGGCAATAGGAGACCAACTAGCTGATGAAGAAGCTTGAAAAGCTGCATTGTTGCCAGAAATCTCTAAGATCCTCCCCTTGCTCCCAGTAACTGCATCACTGCCAGAGAAACTGTCTTTTTCACCAGAACTTGAAATAATTAAAAAGAGTGGGGCAGAGGAAAAACGGGGTAATTGGTTTACAAGGGATGGTAAACAGTGGATACCCAAAGCTCTGGCCGTACAGTTATTAAAACACCTCCACTAAGGGAGCCATTGGGCTGAATGGAGAAATAAAGAAACACCTTTTGAAGCTAGTAATAGAAACTAAAATGCCATGGGTACAGCTCTTGCCACTGGCTTTAGCAAGGATAAGGGCTAGACCCAGGGGAGATATTCAATTATTTCCCTTTGAATTGATGTTTAGAATTCCTTACCCTTACAATTCCCAGCCTAATGGGGGGGCGGGGTAGAGATAAGTGATGTATGTTTAAAACAATATGTGGCCAGGATACTGTCTCTTGTGAAATCTCTTCGACAGGAAGCTCAGCTGGCACAGACCCTACCTTTGGACTTTGCTGTTCACAACATCCAACCAAGAGATTGGGTCCTAGTTAAGGAGTGGAAAGAAGCACCACTAGTGGCTAAGTGGCGTGGACCTTTCCAAGTGTTGCTGACCACAGAAACAGCCGTCAAGACAGCAGAACATGGGTGGACCCACCACACTCAGGTCAAAATCTCTGAGGCCCCGGAGATTTGGACATCTCAGCTGGAAGAGAAGGACGGGAAGCCACAACTGACACTCCACAGGAGTGGACTGGAGCAGTAGCTAGTGTGTCGACATCGGGGGAAGCCTCGTGTGCCTACCCACAGACTGCTTGCTGAAATAGTTTGTGTGGGCATCCCTCCTCTCGGATCTCCAGTCACTGAGGGCCAATCCTCGCTGTCATTGTTTTCTTTATGTTAAGCTGTTTCTGTGCCTTCGCTCACCACAGGTGGTGTGGAGGACAACGTGAAAGTGAAAATTAGGTTAGGAGATTAGATTACACCATTAGAGTGTTTCTCTTAATAATCTTACCTTTATATTGCCAGTTAGGTTGGGGTCAAAAGTGGGAAAATAATTTTTTAACCTTAGGAGAAGAAGTAGCAAAAACCTTTAACCTCAGCAATTGTTGGGTCTGCGGAGGGCCAGGGGGATCTGAAGACTGGCCATGGGTGGCCAGCCCAGTTGAACCTAAATGGTGGGTTAGCACCATGAGTGAGTTCCATAATGGAACAGGATTTTGGGGTGAGGAAGGAAGTCCATGGCAGCTTCATTCCTCTGAAAGAGGCATTTATTGTCTAAATAGAACAGGAGGCGTATGTGGGAAAAAGTGTCTGTGACTGGACTTTAGGTTTAGATTGTTGGACCCCCAACTGCCCTCCTTATGATTGTTCCAGATATCAAGGCAGATGGAATCAAACACATGCTAAGTTCACTCATGGTAGCTAGGTAAGGTGTTCCTTCCATAATCACCAAAAGGATTTTGAAGGCTCTAAAGCAGTGGGAAAGGATAGGCTTTTTGACCCTGTATTTTTAAGCTCCCCCCGAGATAATTCCACAAGTAGGACACATGTTGTTCATGATTATCAGTGGAAGTGGCAGCACTGGAATGGAACTCAGACTCTTTTTGATAGGTTCTGGTCTGGATCCAATAAAACAGATCTGGGATGTAACTGCAAGTGGAAACCTCATGTGAGAGCTTGGAAGTGCAAATACTGTGATGCTTATGGCAGGGCAACTATTGTTGGGGGACCACTAGGTCCAGGATGCAAGCTTTACTTTGACCCACCAATTGATGATAAAAATTGGAAAGGTCCATTTGCCAATGGGACCTGGGCTTTAAGAGGGCATTACTGGATTTGTGGCCAATATGCTTACCACAGGTTACCCTCGGACTGGTCAGGGATATGTTATGTGGGGTATATTAGACCATTGTTCTTTTTACTACCACAAGTTCAAGGAAATCAATTAGGAATCAAAGTTGATGATGATCTAATTAGAGAAAAGCGGTCAATTGATACATCACTGGTAGGAGGGAGCACCCAAAAGTGGGGAAAGGATGAATGGCCACCCAAACGAATCATACAACACTATGGACCAGCCACATGGAATCCTAATTAATTAATATCAGGTACCAGAGAACCCATTTATAATTTAAATTGGATAATTAGGTTACAAGCTGTCTTTGAAGTAATAATGAACCAGACAGCTACAGCTCTTGACCTTGCCGACCAATCTACTCAGATGAGAAATGCAATATTCCAACATCGGATGGTATTAGATTATTTATTAGCAGAAGAAGGAGGAGTGTATGGCAAAATGACTCAAACTGCTGTTTGCAAATAGATGACAATGGAAAAGTGGTGAAACAAATAACAAAAGGAATAAGAAAGTTAGCTCATGTACCGGTCCAAACATAGAAAGGATGGGAATGGGACATGTTTTTGTGGTTACCTGGTGGACTATGGGTTAAACAAATGCTTTTCTTCCTCTTATGTGTGGTAGCAACTCTTATCTTTTTACCATGCATGATCCCTTGCTTAGTACAACTTATTCAACACGTGATCAAAGGGATGCAGTTAGTAGCCATGCCTACTGATCCAGAGATGGCTACAAAAGGACAGAAATTGATGTCACTGCAAATAATTGCAAAACCAAAAAAGACCCAAGAACAAAAAATTAAGTCAATGATAACTAAAGTTTGTAAAGACAATTGTTAAAAATAAAAGAGGAGGGATTGAGAGGAATGACAAGATTTGTCTTTACAAACAAACCCTGGGTCTGCTAGTAGATAAAACTAGCAATGAGAGATGAGCGAAACAATGGGAAGGATTCTACTGATTGATGAATGGAAAAGAAGATACTTAACCATAAGTTTGTTTGTAAATGAAATTGAATATTGAAAGATGAAAGCAACAATGGGGAAAACCCATAAATCCCATAAGAATTAAAAATTGGGGGGTTATACATTAAAAGGGGAATCTTAGGCATTTTGGGAAATCTGTACTTCTCAAGTACCTCAGCCAATGGGGAAAGAGAGAGGGAAATGCGTCTGGGAAATTAGGATAAAAAGGAGGCTGTGTCTTCCGAAAAACTGAGAGGCCCCAGGGGAAACACCCCATGGCCTCTCCCTTTATTCAAATAAAATAAAAGGACTCCTCTTTCTCCTTTTTGGACATAAACCTCTGGTGTTCGTGGATTAATTTTCCTAACAGTAGGGTCTTGGGATGTTTTTATTTTTGAGTTTTCCATGTCAAATGCTTTCAGAGAGTTTGATTTGTCAAACTGGGCTGGATGCTGCCCCTGTCATTCCCCTACCCTGACATATCTGAAATGCTACAAGTCAGTTACTGAAAACACTTATCAATCATTACATCTTCAAGTGGCATGTTTAAGAGGGACTTACTTTAATTATATAGCAGAATATGCAACCTTGCTGCAAGTGCTGACTAGGAATATCCATCCAAAGACAAGAAGTCTTCTCCAAACAGCAAGGCTCCCAGGAGGGGCAATGGATTCCATGGCCTAATTTAAAACAGATTGAGCAAACATGCATTTTTCACAGGCTAATGGGCCAGAGGGAAGTTAACGAGCAGCTTCATTAGTTTGTACTCCATATAAAAAAGATTACTACATGTGTGTCCTAGGTTACAATGTAAGATGTGCCCAATGTATGTATTTTATCACCATCTTCATGAGCTGCTGAAACCAGGTGGGGCGGTGTTTCCCTTGCCCCCTCCCTCCGGTCTGTCTTCTGTTAATGGGCCCATCAATGCCTTGCTACCTGACTTTTCTATGGGATCACTGCTTCAACAAGACCACTTCATCTGGACTGCTACCACCACCCTAACTGACAGTGTGTCAGGTTGTATTCTGACTGTGAGTCGTCTGTTGTTTTATTATTTTATTTTATTTTATTTATTTCCTCCTATTAAATTGTATTTCTGACTTGGAGTCTCTCACTGGTTTTACTTTCAAACCAGCACAATGTGCAAAGGAAAGATTCTTTATTATGGATAATGCTGCCTTTACCCATTATTGACAATTGATGGAGAGACGGGAAGACTGATTCAGTGATCAGAATTCGGTTTTACTCAGGTTTTCCACAAGCTTCTATACCATTTCAGGAAGGTTAACAATTTTCCACTACAACAATTAGGCTAAAAGATCATACATACAACTCATACATTTACAACACGTTTTGCTTGCAGAGGGTCGATTGAATCTCCTCTCTTCCCGTAAGGAGGTTTAATCCCATCTTCTGTGATCTTCAAGGCTCTGTTTGTTCTTGCCATGGCATCTTGGTTATCAAACCAGCCATGCTAATTAGGTCTGTCTTACTCTCTGTCTTGTGTATTTCCACAACCCATGATGTTGTGATTATAGTTGCCAGGATCCTTGTTAACTGAGCTCAATTTACAGCTGGCTAGTTAATGCTGTGTAAGAGAACAGCATTGTATTTGGATGCAAAGAACAAGGACCCAGGACACAATTCCCTGTCTTCACAGTGCAGAGAAGTTTCAGCAGCACCATGTCTGCTCTGATTTACTGTTGGGTTGGGAGGGATACCCCGACAGACACTTCCAAAACTGGGGTGGAAGGGAAACCTGGCAGCATGGGATCAGTCAGCTGTTCTGGAACAATGGGATGGGCTGTTGAGTACCTCAGTGGGTTTCTGGAGAGGTGCTGAGCCTGGAGAGGAAGACTCCTGCCAGAGCAGGAGGAAAGGTCTGGACCCTTGGCGTGGCGTTGCTCAGCAGTGCCTCACTTGGGGTATTTGACAAACTGACACTCTGCACACTGAGTGTCGGACTCAGCTTGTCAAATACTCGCAGTGCCACACTGCAGCTCCCAGGGTCACAGTGTCCTCACTGGATGCCAACCTGGGCACACAGAAGGAAAAAAAAAACACAGCAGCTGTTGCTAACTTCAGAGGCTTTTTCCAGTTAGCAAAAAACCTCATTAATCCTCCCATATTTCCCCTTCCTGCACTCTTTTTTGGGTAAGAGAGAACCACACCAGCAGACACTGCCTTCTGCTGAGGAAAATATCCACTATATTAATTCAAAAGTCAGAAAAAGAAGTATAGCTCTGCCCCTGGGCACACACATAGGGGGTCATCACTGACTGTTGGAGGCCCTTCCATTTGGCAGAATACTGTAAAGATTATGATGCTGAAAGAAAACCAAGCTCCACACAGGGAAACAACTTCTTCAGAAGTGAAACTTTCTCTTCCGTTGACAAACTAACCCCCTTCTGCTTCATTTCTAGCAAACAGAAAAAGCCTTTCCTGCAATAAGTGGAGCTTTCCACCTCCAAACACTGGCATAATCCACCCTTTAAGGGTGAACATCATATTTACACACACACACTTCTTGTACAAATACAAAAGATACTGTTATTCCCTTGTTCTTTTAACAGGAGTGTGCAGGAAATGCAGAAATGCACCTAAAGAAAACTAAAAAACAAAACATACACAAGAGATGTTGCACAGTATTACTCTGTTCTGTGTCCTTCTCAGATGTTGACTGTTTAGAAATTCAGTCTAAAAATAGATTTGAAATTCTGATGCTGTACAACTCTCCCAGAAAAATCCATACTGGCTCCTAAGTCACACACCCATTCTGCACAACACCGTTTATGTCATTCATACTCTTTGTGGACATGTCCAGATACAGCTGAGTTTTTAGTGTGGTGTTTTAGCTTCCTTACCAGTCCATGGATTTTAATTTCACATGACAGGCATCACCAGTTTGTAAGAAAGTAGTCATGCTATTTTTAGTATCAAAATAAAAATTGAAATGTTTTTAATTATATTTTTTAAGGTAGACCATTAAAGACACTAAAGTAGAATTGGATTAAGTATATTAACAGTATCATACAGTGGGCAGTTCATCAACCATTTCTACCTTTAACTTCTGTGACTATTTTACACAGATGATCATAGGATTCCATCTAATATCACATACAGATACATACTTGGAAAGGAAAAGGTTTTTCCAGGTGAAAGCATAGCAAATACATGTTTTCTGAGCCCAGAAGACAGTGGAATAAGACTTAAGAGCAAGATAACAGCTACAGCTTTAAAGGTAAAATCTGTTTCTAGACTGAGTCACTGCCCAGGGTTTGCAATCCTGGCATTCCTCTGTACCCATCTTTGCCTTGGGTGCAATGTAGATAGTGACCAGTTCTGTGTTCTGGCTCCTCATTCCAAATGTAGTTTGGCCATGGCAGATAAAACTATGTGGCAATGGATAAAAGCAGCATGTGCATTTCATGAAGAAAACAGTGTTAATAAGCTGATTTAAGATCAGCCCACTGGAGTATGTGAACCTGTGATCCCCCAAAGGACTCTAAGCCATACCAAAATGTGTGGAAGCCACTAAAGAAAGACTAAGCAGGCTCTTCCACAGGTGTCAGTGACCAGATTGCTTTTAGCTTCAGTGCTGATGTCTAACAGGCAGATCTAGCCTTGGAGGGGGAAGAAAACAAGGCAGCACTGCTTCTGCAATTGAAGCTTAAAATAATCCCCCGTTGTGGCTTTCTGAGGGGAAAAACAGCCACTTAAAATGTTGCTGTCAGGGACAGATAAGGGGTGGGGACACAATGGAGATAATTCTATCAGCAGATGGGAATGGAACCTGCAACTCTACCCGTAGAGATCATACCTGATGTGAATGAATTTGTCAATGTCAGAGTTTCTGTTTTCAAGCTGAAGTGGGTATTTCCAAGTAAAAGCTCAGTGTTATAAATGTGAAAAAACAGAAAGAATTTTTCTTCCTGCATTCTTGAGTCAGTCCCTTACCAAATTCACAAAAAGTCCCCTCCAGGCTGCACATCATTGTCACCGAGACACACAAAGCAGCCACACGCAGACAAGCGGTTTTGCAGAGCAGAGGTTTCTCTGTCTAGCCTAAAAGCTGAAATCTAGGTGGAGAGAGAGCCTCTTTGTTTTATTTCTTACTTTTTATACATTTCTGGGTCTAGCAGAAGATTGGCTTCTGGGTTTTTTTACCCCTCAGCCAAGTGGCTAAACTAACTGTCAGTTACAATTGTTTTCAGGTTAGAAATATGCAAACAAAGGACAGAGAATGAAAAACAAAGGATTTGTTTATGTTACATCTGTGGGAAAAGGTAGAAAACTGCTCTTAATATTGTACAATAACTAAAAAGATTTGACTCCATTTATGAAAATCAAAAGGCTATAAAAACTCAGAAAAACCAGGGTAACACATTGCTCAGGTATTTTTACAGGGCTATCAGAATGTTCTGCAACTTGTAATGAAAATAAATGAAAAGTAAGATTACTGGATAGATTCAACTCTAAACCTAATAACAGCATGCATGGAAGTGTGGCTGTGTGGTTTTCACATGCTGAGTAGCAGAGCCCTAGGATGTAGGCTGCAACCATTTCAAGGCATGCATTTATTATGTAGGATTTGAACTGGAATCAAGGCCATCTCTGTTGTCCACTTGTAAAACACAAATCACAGACTGAATTGAAAGCAAGAGTCCTCACAGATCTGTGGAAACAGGGTCTGCTGAACCCCTGGTCAGCTCAAACCTTGGGTTGTGCTTCTCCTAGGAGCTGGAAGCCTTTGTCATAACAGAGACAAACAAGGCTTTGCTCATGGCAGGCTTCCACTGGATGCTGTCCTGCTCCATATATGACCTTCCTATGCCCCCAGCCCTGCAGTGGACACTGCAAGGAGCTTTGCCAGACATATGCTGACTCACTTCAAAGCCCCCAGGAAGGGCCTGATAATCCCCCCATTACCTTTAGGTCACCAGCCTCACATGCTCCCACAGCCCCTGCACTCCCCTGAGCCCTGCAGCCCCTGTCCCTGCACACTGGACTCTGTCCCCATGGCTGCTCATGCCCCAGACACCCAAAGAGGGGAAGAGGGTAAGTGCAGTAAACTTTCATCTACTCTACTGAAACCATGAGGACAATGAGAAATGGAGCTGAGGAGCACACTTGCACACGGCTGGGACAGGGTTTCTCCCTGGTTACACCCTCCTCCATCCCACACCCTTCCCTGTTCATTCTGAGCTGCCTCATCTATGACTAATTTAGATCAAAATCTCCCACTACCAGCAGCTCACAGGCAGCATGTGTGTGTCTGTGAGCTGAGGGAGCACGCACACCTGTACCCTGCTGCTGAGTAGGGCTACATATCACTGCTAATCATAATTCATCTTCATCAAGGAGCCATGGTCCAGAGTGCAGTGCTCCCTGGCTGGGACCAGTGGTATTCCATCCCTGAGCCTGCCCTCTCCAAGCACACCCAGCCAAATGCTACCTCATCCCTGAAAGGAGGCACCCAAAAGCCCCTTTGGCTTAGGCAGACACAGCCCCAGCATGGAAGGGAGGCAGCCCAAACCCAAGAAGGATTAAGACCCCCCCAAAGCTCGAGGTGTAACATGGGGTGGGACAACAGCTTTCTTCATTGCCAGGAACATGGACACCCCTTTCGGTGTCCCAACATCCATGGGCCTTTGGGACCTCCTCAGGGAGAAACAGGAGATGAACCCCAAAGGACACATCCTCCCCTGTCCCCAGCCTCCCCTTCCACGGGCAGGACGGGGACCTGGCACCTACCGTAGCTAGGCCATCCTGACCTGCGGCAGGCAGGGCCGGTAGTCCGGGGCCACAGCAGGGGTTATGCAGGAATGCAGTAGGGGCACAGCTCGGGCACACAGCTCGGTTTTTGAATGGGCTGCTCCTCCTTCAAGAGGAAGCTGCGAATGGGGAAGATAAGGCTGAGGTTAGATAACAGGAAATGTCTGGATGTGAATGACAACACATCCAGGTTGTGAAAGCCGCTCTCCCCATCCTGCTGCGGGACATGAGGCTCACTAGCGGGGTGAGGGTGAGTACCTCGGCCTTTGCCCAGTGCAGCCATGATGCCTCCGAGGGCCGGGCACACAGGGCCTGCGGCTGACCCAGCCACTGGCAGCACAGGGAAGGGCACCAGGGGAGCTGTGATCAGCCACTTCGACTGTCCCAAGTCCGGCCATGTCAAAGCCATCCATCTCACAGTGGTCAGGCTCTGCTGCCCTGGCTGCTGAGGAGCCATGCAGAGGGCTGTGAAGGCACAAACAGCCAGAAGGGCTCTCGTTTGGGAGACAGGCTCATGCCCAGGCTGTGCACAGATGGGTGGAACTCTTATTCTGAGAGGACTCTGAGTGAGGTGCAGGGAAGCAGAATTCTGTCCTCAGGGGTGGGCTGACACTTCAGCCATTGCAGGATATTTTGTTCCAAAAGCTATCCTGCAAGGCTCACCTTGCTTTTGAATTCACAGCCATGCCTCGGTTTTTCTGTTCACTCTCACTCACAAGCAGACAGGTTTTGCTTTCCCAGTTGCAGCACCCAATGGATGAAGGAGATGTCCCTGCTTCTGTGCTCCTGCTGGTCCCTCCATACACCCTCTGGTGTCCACTGAGGTCCCCGTCCCCATCTCTGGAGCATCCACAATGCCTGCACAGAAAAGTAAACACCAGTGTTTAGAGTTGTAACCAAAGCAAGTTCCACAGTTTCTCCTCTCCTGTCCCTTCCCTGTACCACCCTCAGTATGAGGCAGTCTCAGGTGGCACCCAGCATCAGTGCTGTTTTCATCCAGCCTGGCCAGAACCCCAACTGGCCAGCAAAGCTGTGGGGACAGAGACCAGCAAGCTGCATTTGCCCAGGCCAGCAGCACAGCTCGCCGTGCAAAAGCAAAATGAATTCAAGCAAACCCAGGAATTTTAGAGATTCTTCATCTTTCTAGGCCAGTATAGTACACTATATTTTGTAAGGCCAGGATTCATTAAAAATATATTGCTCTGTGTCTGCACTATCCCAAGCATGTTTGCTATCAGCTAGCCCTGACAGTGTGATGGACACTTGAGGGACATCCCTCTTGTTGGGTTGGTTTTCCCATTCCCAGCATTCAGCTGCAGCCCTTCCTTTCCAGTTTTGCCTCCCCACTGCTGTCTGGCTCTTCAACCAAACCCCACAGACACCCTCCAGTGCTGGTGGCTGGGGCCTGCCCTAGTCCAGCAGCTTTCAGTTACTTTATCAGCATGCCAGGACTGCAACCACAGACATTATGTTTCTGCAGCTCTGACCAAACCTCTAATCTGGAAAGCACTTACTTATGCCTCTAAGTAACTGAGCCCCCTGGGAGCACCCACAAGGTACTCCTGAGGCTGTGTGCAGATATAGTAAGATCAGCCATCCTGCTAAGTCAAACCCATTCCCTGTGCCCAAGGAAGAGTTAGATAATGAGGAATACAGCTACTGTCCAGTTCCTCTTTAATTTGCCTGTGTTTTAAAATATACAGTAAAAGAGGAATGGACAGGTCTGTGTGGTTTTGTTCTGTGTTTACTTTGGTTTTAACTGGGGGAAAGAAGTATGTCTATTCATGTAGTCTATGTAGTTTTTTATGCAAGCCAGCATGAGCTTCAGTCCATGAAGGCTTTCTAGCCAACATGACACCAGAAATCTGCAACTCATCAGCTGGGGCAGTGGGAGATCAAACATCCTCCCCCAGCCGGGACACTCTGCTTTGCCTGCACCTGACCCCATCCCAGTCCTGTGGGCCCACAGTAGTGTTCAAGGCGAAAAGCTCTCAGAGAAGCTGGTTTCTTCTATACTTTGCAGATGTCACCACACTGCCTTGCTCTGTGCAACAGCCTTGAAATCACACTCAGCATTTCCCAATGAAGGGAGTGTTTTCAGTGCTCTTGCAGTGCACGCAGCTCTGTAGCTTGCTCTGGGAAGAGGAAGAAAAGAGGTGGAAAAGCTGTGGGCATCACAGACGGCCATCAAATAATGTTTCAGAGGCTTCTACATACTGCTCCCCAAATTTTCTTGGAAAATCACTTGGAAAAAGGTGTATCCATTTGATTAGCATGCAGCAAATTCTCTCATACTGCAGTCTCAAATTCTTGTGCTTTTTACCTGCCATAAAGTAGGACATGAAGGATTAGCAGGTTTGTATAGGACATGGAAAAACCGTGACTCATTTAATACCGATGCTGCTCTGTGCAGCTCAGTCCACACAGACATGAAATAAAAAAGGACATGGAACTCTTGGAGCAAGTCCAGAGCAGATCCACAAAGTTGATAAAAGGACTGGAGCATCTCCCCAACATAGACAGGGAAAAGAGGCTGTTCAGCCTGGAGAAGAGAAGGGTGTGTGGAGACCTTATAGCAACGTCAGTATTTGAAGGGCCTACAGATACCGGAAACTGGACAGGGACTCTTCATCAGTAACTATAGTGACAGGACAAGGAGTAATGGGTGCAAATTGAAAGAGAGGAAATTTAGACTGGATATTAGGAAGAAATTATTTACTGTAAAGGTGGTGAGATACTAGAACAAATTTCCCAGGGAAGTTGTGAAAGCCCCAACCCTGTCAAAGTTCAAGGCCAGGTTGGATAAAGCCTTGAGCGAGCTGGTCTAGTGGAAGGTGTACCTGCTCATGGCAGGAGGAGATGGGACTAGATGATCTTTAAGGTTCTTTCCAAGGCTTAACTTTCTATGTTTCTATGATCCAAACTGACTTAGCCAAGGCCAAGTGATTGCAGAATATGGCCCTTGGTCAGCATGCCTTCACAGCATGCCAGGAGATTTTACATTGGGACGGCTCCTCGCACAAATATCTTCAAAGCCAATATACTCATTTTGATTAAGGAATTAAAGCTGTGTGTTACCAAGTCAGGCCCAACTCCAGTCATCAATGACTGTCTTCCATTTCAGTTTGCTCAGTCAATCCAGTTCTGCCATTGAGAGGAATGACAAGATTTGTCTTTACAAACAAGCCCTGGGTCTGCTGGTAGATAAAACTAGCACTGAGAGATAAGAGAAACAATGGGAATGTTTCTATTGATTGATGAATGGAAAAGAAGATACTTGCCTTTACAAACAAACTGTAGGTTTGTTTGTAAATTAAATTGAATATTGAAAGATGAAAGCAACAATGGGGAAAAACCCATAAATACCATAAAAATTAAAAATTAAGGGGGGTTATACATTAAAAGGGGAATCTTAGGCATTTTGGGAAGTCTGTACCTCTCAAGTACCTCAGCCAATGGGCAAAGAGAGAGGGAAATGTGGCCGGGAAATTAGGATAAAAAGGAGGCTGCGTCCTCCAAAAATCTGAGAGACCCCAGGGGAAATGCCCCATGGCCTCTCCCTTTATTCGAATAAAGTAAAAGGACTCCTCTGTCTCCTTTTTGGACACAAACCTCTGGTGTTCGTGGATTAATTTTCCTAACACCATCCAGCAGCATCCAGAATTAAGTCCATCAGTTTTGAAGCCACCATATGAAGGGATGGAAAGACAAATTATTCATACATCAAATTCAAAAATACCAAACCACTCTTATAAAGTTTCTCCTCCTCCCAGGTGAAGAATACTGTTATTTACTCCTGCATTGGCTAACTGTTCAAACTGTTTTCCTTCATCCTTAGTTCTTGGAGAGCTTTCAGGCTAAATCTCAGAGAGCCAGTTGCTACCAGACTTTCTCCTGAGCTATCTGTGAGAACAGCAGGCACTGCCTTGCCCTGCAGCGAGGTGTTAATGACCCAGGCTCTAACAAAGCCAGCAGTGACACCTCCAGCACTCAGCTCCAACAAAGTCAGCAGTGACCCTTCCACCAATCAGCTATAACACCACCCTTTTCAGTTTGTCCAGATGTGGGTGAGCTTTGACACTTCTCAGCATTACAGGTGCTGCTTGGGAGAAGCTGTGAAGCCCAGTGAGACCCCAGCATGAATGCACACAGGGGAAAGAGTGAAAAGAAGGGTATTTACGTGAGCAACCACAGCGACCATGTGAGCGAGGAGAGGAGGAAAGGGGAAACCAGGAGCAGCCCTGAGCTGCCACCGCAGCACTTCCCTGTGCCTCTAGAAGCACTCATGGTGCTGGATTCTCCAGGGAGCAAGATGGAGTGAGTTTTTTCACAGTTCCTTCCCTCCAGATGATGGCTGATTATAACAGCTTAACTCCAGTCACTAAAACAACCTGCAACGGTGCAGGAAAATATCACAACTATTCCTTGAAGGCCAAGCTGTGCATGATGAAGGAACTCGTGGGAGGTCTTTAATCCCTACATCTGGGCAGGGATCTCTTCAGCCAGCAAGGTTAGAGACATTTCATCCTCTCCACCAGCCTGCCTCTAGGAACAAGACTTCTCAACTGCCATGTCTTGTCAGAAAAACTCACTTAGTTGAACCCTGCCTCACTGGCCAGCCTGAGCTTTGAGTTGTGTGAATATCTTGTTCCCATTTCTATTCTTCACCTTGTTCAGAAAAAGAAAAACAAAACATACCACGTGGACCTTCAAGTTTTGCTGTCAGTGCCATTCTCCCTTCCTGCCCTCTTTTCTGGCAGGTGCACAGCAACAAGAGTCAGAGACTGGGCTCCAGCAAACAGAGGATATTTCTGTTCATGGCTGATTACGTGTTTGGCATATTTATTTCAGACCTCTGGTTAAGGGGGGGGGGGGGGGGGGGGGGTGTGTTGAATGAGAGACAAAGAGAGAGAGAGAGCGGGAAAAAAAAGGCAGACACCAACCAGGAGGTTCAAAGCTGGTTTTTCAGGTGGACAGTGAGAGATAAGAAAACCCCACTAACTGTCACAGCTACTGAATGACCCAGAAGACATCCTGTACCTCATACACTGTTAAGAATAGCATTCAGGGATCACTAGTAGTGTTGATACTTAATCCTAAAGAAATAGCAAAATAGTACCAGCCAGAGGTCAAGCAAATTCAGGTAGCTTTGATTTATTCTTATTTAATTTTAATGAGTACACTTGGATCTTTATATGAGTGGAAGAAAACCAGACTTCCTTTTTTTTTTCCCCAGGTCTGACATACCTGTTCAGTTGAGACCAGTTCTCTGTTCATAGGTGCTAAGTAACCTTGTCTAGAAATTTTGCTTCAAAATAAAGTTGTATTGAAGCCACCTATCTCCTTAATTCCAGAGCATCATTGAAAAACAAAGCTATATTTTCCCATATTTTCTCCCTCAAAGGACTATCCTTTTTCTTGCAGTAATCTTATTACATGGCTAGACAAAGAGTAAATTCTTACTCTAAGTGTAAAAGATTGATAGACTTTCTCTCTTAAAGAAACCATGAGCTATAGAGCTGCTTTATTCACTGCTGGCATCAATACAGTTACCTCTGAGAAGAGAATCCAACCCTGGAATTCTAAAAAGACAACTGTGGATTTATTTTTTTTTTAATAAAAATTTTTTAACAAGCATTTCAGTTGTCAAAGACAGGATTGTGCCAATTCTTTTTCACAAGCAATGAAGGCAGAGAGCAACTGTGCTTCTGACACTCATCACTGTCTTTTACTGAATATGCAGTAACTAATATTTTTTTTTTTCTCTGCATATTACTTTCAGAAACCACACATTAGCCAAGTTTCTCTGCTGCCACTTTCTGGAGATCCTACCAAATGAATATCCTGCGTACAAAACACTGGTGATGGCTACAAGGCATAGCAGGCAAAGGCCTGTGGTGAACCTGCACACTCCTGCTCTGCAACTGCAGTCTCTGTGCCATGCCAGGCTCTCTCCCTCATGGGAATACAGCAGGAAAAGCAGCTTTGCAGTGGTGGTCTCAGACTGTCCTCCCATTGCTCAAGGGGCCAGTGCTGGCAAAAGCAATTGGCAGTCAAGAAAGAAAACCACATCAGGCCTTCCATGTTTAGAGATACCACTTCTAAAGGCTCCTAAGTCACAGATAACTAGAAACCAGGACTGTAGCTAGAGACATACCAGTTGCCCAGTTCTTCCATTCTTCCTTTAGCATCTGCTGCTGGTGAACCCCAAGTGATAGGGTTCTGGGTCAGCCAGCCCCTAGTCTGATCCTGGGCAGATGTTCTGCTCTTCGGTTAAGCCTCAGAAATGACTGCAGGAACAGCATGGGATCAATATACCAGGAACACCTAAACACCAAGTTGATGTGTTTATCAGTTCTGCACTCCACAGGCAACTGCTGCAGTGTCACAGAGATGTCCCTCAAGCATTGACCACTCTCAGACTCTTCACTCTGGGCTTCCAGGAGGAAGCAAATGTGCAGTTATCACTCATCCCCCTTTTAGAACACAGAGGGCATTTCAGCACTGCTGCCTCTGCTTGCAGAGTCATTGTCAAAGGGAAGTACATGATCATGGGGCTCTGGCTCACAGCTTGCCTGCTGTGTTGCTCAACAGTGACAGTTGGGTTTACATCAGCCACCCTTCTCTGTGGCAATGAAGTGCTTTCCCAAGACCATCATAACAGAACAAAAGGGGGTTTCTGTACAACACACCTCTGTCTCTCAGTACGTGAGGTATCATGCTGCTAGGCCACCTCGTAATCATTACATCAAACCTCCCTATTTGGGACACAGAAGATGTTCACAAACATTGTGAAAAAAAAAAATCTGTCACAGCAGAATCACCTGCTTCATCAGACATCTTCAGAGTGGCACAAGAAAAGCCAAAACAGAATTGTGTGGGTTGATACAACTGCCAACGAGTTTGCAAAAGTGGGAGCCCTGGTTTTCATAAACATTGCCTTGGCTGCTTCAAGGCTTCTCATCCTTCCCAAGAGGAAAACTGTACTTTGAGAGAAGACCACATCCCTCATAACTTGGGCAGCCTTTTCTCTTCTTTTGGACTCTTAAGAGATTATTCATTAAATCATAATGCCTTCACACTATAGCTGAACTGGAACAGACACACCAGACAGACCAGAATCTCTCCAATACTCATTATCTATTTCCATCACATCTCCTGTATTGGAGCTTTTGAGACATTCCAGGGTGTTTTCCAGTCCAGTGAAATTCAATCAGCACACCTCTTCCCTCTGCAGTGCCTCATGTGGCAGCCTAGAGCAGTGATGCAGGCTGAAAGGCCAGCCTGTAGCAATTGGGGATTTCTCCCCCTTCCCAAAGCAGCCGAGTTGCTTCACATCCTTTACTCAGTCAGGTATGAATCAGAGATCCCTTCAGGCAAGAGCATGGAAATACATGGAAGGAAAGAGTTTTTATTGACCCTGATGGCTTAATCTTATGCCAGGATGTGAATGAGCTTTAAAAACAGACTGAAAAGTTCAAATGTAGACACAAATGTTTCTTTCCAAAGCAGCTTATGGAATATTGCACAAATCCAACAAGGCACATAAAGTCTATTTTAAGCAGCACCCCAGCCTTATCCGGACAGTAAACTTACATTTGGCACCAAGAAAGACAAGAAATTGCCTATCAGAGCACATGGCCTGAGTGAGGTGTTAGTGTCAGAGCACTGATTATCAGCTGAAATGCCCACAGGCAAGGAGTCAGGCCATCCATCTGCCTGCAGGGCTGGTCAGAAGGGCTGGCAGGGACACAGCCATTCTCGTGGCTTTCTGTCAAAGGCTGAGCAAATGCAAATGTTGAATCTTAAACCTGGAGCAGACAGGGTAACTTGAGGCAGGGTGACTTCTCTGAGCAGGTAAATACACAACCCGATGGGCAGGCTGTTCCAGTAGTGTCCTGTTGGGATGGCTTCAGCCTGGAATTAAATAGGTCACAAAGACAAGTGTCATTTAAAAACTGTTCTGCTGTGTATTCTGCAGTATGTGTTATATTAAGGATTTAAAACTTTTTAGTAGATACTGAAACATGGGATTGGAAACTAGAGAATGCTAATCATAGAAATTAGGAGATATTAAGAATAGGTATTCAGATGATGTGTATTGCTTAATATTCACTGCTCTCTGTACTGTATTAGTTGCTTGAGAGGGGAAGAGACGGGACTAAGTGCGAGAACAACAAGGAGGAATGCAAGGATGTCTGACAATGGGAAAGATGTTTACCAAAACAGGAGACAAGAATACAAGATTACCAGAGACACTGAGATAACTAGGCTCCTTGGGCCCCAGGACCAGATAAGACTGGCCCTATAGCTTGGACTATGACCAGAGGATCAGTGAGCATGTGTAAGGCAGCGGGGTCAGAAGTTCATCTCCAAGGAAGACAACTTTACTTCATCCTTTGGGACCCCCAAGAGCCCCGAGATGACCACCAGAGACAACTGTGCAGGTGCAAAGGACTGATGAAACGATTAGCATACAAAGCAGATGGAGGGGGAGCCAAGGAATGAACATACATAGGTGTATGGCAAAACTTGATGCATATGTAACATTCTAGAGGTTAAAAGAAAATATGAATGAGCGAGGAGTACTCATGCCTGACTTATTAAAGAAAATATGGGTACTGATCTAGTATCAATACCCAACTGAGACGGACAAAAACTCTCTAACAGTTTAAAGTTAGAAAGTGTATGTTTATTACGGCTGGGCAGCACGTGGGATAGCTCCCTAATGCACGCTGCAAAATTCACAGGTAATTACAAAGCCTTTTGTTTACAAAAGCATTGAATACCCAAAACACAAATGCATATTCATAACCCTGGTACATCCCATTCTCCGCTTCATATGGTAATTAGCTCAAAAGCTATTAAGTATGCATAGTTGGTTCTTTGAAATGGGTTGGTGGACCTTTTCATGGGGAGGGGGTCTCTAAAATTAGGAAGTAAAGAAGTCTTCCTTGTTCTGACCTTTCTACCTTTTCAATGCAAATGTGATAAATGAACCCTTGGTAGGACTCCTATTTCCTGTCTTCATGACTGTTCAATGGGTTTCTGGGCAGAGGAGACCTACAATTGTCTTATGTTCCTAAAAGCTATTTATCAGTTTCTGTATTCTTCATTATAAACACAGCTAACCAAACATAAAGTTGACAAGTAATCAGTTATTCTAATATGGAAGAGTGATCCCAAACCAAATTTCTCTTAGTTAATTACTAACTTTTAATTTCAGAAAAGCCTACCTATCTACTTTAGTTAATTTCAACAAAGCTTATCTCTAACTAAAATCTTAACCCCTCTAAAATCCTTAATTCTCTAAAGTTTGTCTCATGCCTTTGGGAGCTATCCCGCATCACGTCCCGTGCTGAATAAATCACATACCACTTTAAAACTCACATTGAGTTTGAGTTTTTCCGCGTGTCAAAACAAAGTCAAATTTAGCATGACTGGTGCAAAGAAGGGGGGAGAAACACAGAGCGGGAGACACTGTGCTCCCGAAGTCACTGGCACACCGGCGAGAGAGGTGCAGTCTCGGGAGGTTGCAGGGGAGAATGAGCTGCCCCGACCTCGCAGAACCGCCTCCTGGGACCGGACCGGGCCGGGCTCCCCCCAGAACAGAGCGGCTCTTGCTCAGAGGAGGGCCCGGAGCTGCTAAGGGGCCCTGCCGGGCCGGCGCTGGGGCGGAGCGGTCCCCGCTGCCTCCCGCAGCCGTCAGGTGTCGCTGCCTGCGCCGCTCCCCGCCAGGTCCGGCTCCAGCCCAAGGCCCTCCTCGGCTCCAGCCCCGGCCTGGTCCGGCCGGCCCCGCGCTGCGGCCGCCGGGAGCGCCCCGAGGAACCCGCGGCCCGGTGGCGCTGGTGGCCCGCAGAGCCCCGCGTTCCGCGGCGGGTGGTGCCGTGGAAGCTGCGTGGGAACATTCTTGGCGGTCCTGAGCTCGTGGACTCTGCAGGGAGAGGACTGCTGGTCAGAGAGGGACAAGGACGACTTTCAGGCGGGGGGGGCGGGTTTTATTTTTTAAATCCGTGTAAAAATACTGCAAATAAAGCCGGAGCCCCCCTAAAGACGGGCCCAAAGGCTCATTCGCAGTCAGCGCCAGGCAGTCCTGCTCAGTAACTGCAGAAAGCTGCAGCACCGAAGAATTCCTTGTCCTGGGAATTGCCTTCCTGACAGCCCTGCTGTGGTCCTCGATATCGCTGTGTCAGCCGCAGCTTTCTACTGGGACCCGGTTGAAAAAGAAAACTGCAGGGCCTGCCATTGTCAGTAATGGCAAGAACCTGGTTCTTGTCAGCCCCAAACCGTAATCAGACTCAGACTGCTCTGCCGGCCATCTCCATCCCTGTCTCAGCACTGCTGCTAAGCGCAGTGTGTACTCAGGGCCTGTCCCTAAGCATTTCTGGGTACTGTGTGCACACAGCTGATGGCAAACACCTGCCATGGACCTGATTCCTGGGCACAGGGCACCTCATGCATCTGCACAGGATCACAATGACCATCTTTCCCCCACTGGTTTAACTTTACATCCTTCAGCCTGACTCAGGCTAAGTTCCTCCTTACTATCTGGCAGTTACAGTCCCTCAGGTTTTGCAGGTGTTTCCAGGTGGGATGAGCACTGTAATGAGTTTCATGCTACTAATGCCTTGAGACAGGGGAAACTTGAGGAACAAAAGGGATGGGTGAGTGACAGACCGGTCACACAGCCAGCACTGGGTGTGTGGATGTGGCATTGGTCAGGGTGCAAGTGAATACTCACCACTGGAATGCCCTGCAGGAAAGTGGCCTGTGCCAGGCCTGAGAGGATATGAAATGAGATGAGGAACTGAGCTGACCCACAGGCAGCTCACATCCTGAGGAAGGGGAACCAGCCTCAGGAAGAGCAGGGACAGTGGGTTTGGCTGGGCTGGGAAGAGTGATGACAGTTGCAAACCACAATGGACTAGGGGCAAAAAAGAAGACATTATTGCTCTTCAAGGACACCTGAGTTGAATCATCAGGAGTACCTGCACTTCACAATGGGAATTGGAGTTCCTATGAGCATGTGGTGGGGAGAGCCAAGGCCAATGCAGACAAAATGGCAGTGCCTGCTCTCTAGCTGTGTTGCCATGCCAGCGTGCCTCACTCCTGCAGCAGACCCAGAGCTCCCTGTGTGTCTCTGCAGGGCTCTGGCTCCTGCCCCTGGGGTCCCACAAGCTTTCCTGCTCACAGCTACACAGAGGTAGTTCATCCCCTTTGAGCAGCTCCCAAGTCACGCTGTTAGTGGTGCAATTTGTTGATGAAAATGTGGTTTGCAATGTCATTTTCTTAGGGAATGAAACATTTTGTTTCTCTACTCAGGGCCACATTTTTTCACTTTAATCAATCTTTGGGAGATAAATAAAAGTATATAAGCATACTGAGTGTGGCATGGTCCTTCTCACATTTCCTTTCATTTATTTGATGAAGTGAGGGCTCTCCAGTTTCTTTACATATATAATATTTTTCACTTGCAAAAACATGGGAAGAATAAAATAAATGCATATTTCAGATACTTTTTTCTTTCAACCCTTGGTTCTTAGCCTTTTGCATCATGTGCCCAGGGGAACGATAAAAAGTATTTCTTACTTCATGTGACCTGAGAATTTGGGGTTCTTTGTCTCTTAAACCTTTTCTCAGGTTACAGACACACACACTTCTCCACATGTACAGTGTGACAATTGCTTGAAAGCAAGTTTGTCTTGCCCAATTTTTTTTTAGCTGACATAAGAAAGATTGGGAGCATTTCACTTCTCACAAAGTCCTGGCTTTAGCCTCTCTTGAGCTTGCCATATACTGGCAGCATTTGGCCAGTTAGACCATGCCTGTCCCAGACCTTGCCAGCAGTGGCACCAGGCAAGCTGCCTGTCTGGTGAGAAGAGAGGTCCTGGTGGGTCCATTGCAGTGAAAACTCTTTCTCTCAGGAAGAACTTGAAAGACACAAACTCCTAAAACCTTCTGCATTTCAGCTGTACACCCAATTTAAATGCATTTGCAGCAAAGTTTGGCAAGGTCCAGTAAAGGCTAAACTGGCACAGTGGGACTGCTTCCCATTTTCTTTCATTCCTCTCTTTAAAGGAGGGTTTTTCTTCCAACAGAAAAGCTTCTTCCCTCCTAACCTGCAGCCCACAGCATGGCACAGCCACGCCCTGAGGAGCATGGATCTCAGAGTCAGCCAGACAGCCTGGTGCCCTCCATTGGCCATGGTACAGCCGGTGCCACCTGGCACAAACAGGCAAACAGGTGGCAGGTGATGTGGGGAGGTGTCCTTGTCCTGCCTGCCAGCTGGAGAAGAGGAGGGATGGGCAGCAACTCTCACCCAGCCTCCAGCCTGTCCACAGCACTGCACTGCTTTCAAAGTCAGACACTGCCCTTCCTCATCCAGCGGCTCTCACTGGGATGAAACCCAATTCCTGTGGGGAGCACCCAGCTCTGCCCACACCTCTGAACAGAGCAGGCCATTCCCAAGCCCCAGGATCAAACAGCATGAGTGTGGTTGTGTCCACATTACAAAGCCCTCAAATCCACATGTGGAACCTTTGTGTTCCAAAAGCATAAGCTTTAATTTTTCATGTGGTTTTGTCTTGGATTATGTAACCTAAAATGTGTATTCTATTTCATCTGTTGAAAGCTGTTTTTTGGGAGATGTTTTATCCTTCTCTTGTAACTCCAGGGGGGAGGGGGGCAGATGGCTTCTGATAATGGCCCAGCCATTAAAACCAGGTGGGGTAGTGCTTCTTATCTTTTTCACCACCCCTCCATCCTCCAGGGGGATATCTTCTGATAATGGGCCATTAGGGCCCACCAATGACATGACACATTCCATCATCCCATTGTGAGATGCTCCACCCAGTGGGGGAGGAGCCAACTGTTCCTAGCTAGATAAAAACTGGGACTGAAGGATACAAGGTATCCTGGTTTTCCACTGGATCCCTGGAGGAAGACTGGACCCATCTCATCGCCACTGGACTTTCTACAGGACCATCTCTACTCCACAGAACCACATCTGTTACTCCAGGAGGATTTATTTGGACTGCTTCCAACACCCTGACCAACAGGATGTCAGGTTGTATCCCTGACTCTGTCAGGGTTTTTTCCAGGATTTTTGTTTGCTTCCTTGCTTGGTTTTTTTTTTTTTTTTTTTTTTTTACTACTACATTTGTATTTTTTTTTTTTTTTTTTTTTAATATTCCTATTAAAGAACTGTTACTACTATTCCCATATCTTTGCCTGAAAGCCTCTAATTGTAAAATTATAATAATTTGGAGGGAAGGGGGTTTACATTCTCCATTCCAAGGGAGGCTCTAGTTTTCCCTGGCAGACAACTGTCTTTCAAAACCAAGACAGGTTTTTTTTTTTCAGTTCAAAAGCACCTGAAAGAAAACACATCCTGTGTTGCAGTTCATCTGAGCAGTGTTTGCATAGCATGAAGCTGTATGCTTGCCCATGCTGCCTATTGTCAATTGTTCCCAATTTATCATGTTGTCCAGTGTTCAGGCATCATTTAGGAGAGTATTATTAGCAAAGGCTAAAATAGTGCCAGGCTGTGAGCTAATAATTAAGTAGGATAGACAATCAGTGGTCCAGTGCTGAAGCTCTTAAGCTGAGAATGTTTTGTTCACAGCATAGCCACAGCCTGGGAATCAATGGAAGATGGAGGGATGTGATTTGGGAGGTATGTAGTTTATAACCTGCTCTGCCAACTGGGATATCCCATAGCATCAGGAAACCTTGGTCCTTCCAACACTGCCCTGTTTCTTCTTTTTCAGTGACCATCAGCTGCCATACCATAATTCAAGCACTTATTTATATTCTTATATAAATAATCACAAAATCAGTTCTACTATGAAGGTTGTTTTGGTTCAAAAGAAGAACACAAATGAAGTGTTGTACACTGTGTAGGGGTTCAGGCAGGAATGGGATGCAATGGATGTGTTGGGTCTGTAGCACGCAGAGGATTGCCACCTGGAGAGCAGGAGGAGGCTTTTCTCCAAGGAGAGTGACAGCATCACAGGTAGCATTGTGGTACCATTCTTAGAGATAGTGGATACTAAAGCAACTGGGATCAGGGCTGCATGCACTGATAATATGGTTTTGAAGGGTTGCTTTGGTTGTTCTTCAAATGCCCAGCAAGCTTCTTTGCTCCTGCTATTTGTACAGAATACAAAAACTGTGGGAGCAGTATTGGGATCAGGAGGGAATCAATGTGGATTATTTCTAAAATCAGTCATCCAAATTTCCATGGAAGAGTAGTCAAAAACATCTCAAGGTAGTTGAGTTCAAAGAAAAGCATTTAAGAATAAAGACCTTTAATGTGTTTTGAAGGACATTAGAATCTCTTAAACAGCTCATTTTCTTCTCTTGAGCACAGCAGAAATTGCTCATAATCAGTACCAATACACTTCACCCTCTGCAAGTTTCCTGTTCTGACACTCCTCCCCACCATTTTCTTTATTTACTCACTGTTTAAAACTATTTGTGTGTCCAGTCTGAGATCACATCCTCTGCCACAGGGAGCTCCCAGCTCGGGTGTACTAATCAGCACCTGACCTTCCTAGTGAATACACCTGACTCCGCTAGGGTGAGACTGTTCCAATGAGATGGCCACTGCCAAGGGACTGCCTTTTCTGCTGCCCTTCCCTAAATTATTATTTGTTCTCAGCAAGCTTTACATTATTTCATGATTTCTTAGATGTTTCTACCTGTCAGTTATGCCAGGGACTTTTGATGAAAAGTGAGGGCAGAAGAAAATCAAACTGGAAGACTACAAAGAGCTGCCTGTACTCCATGGCACCTCTTCCAAGCCTTACATCTGGAGGGGGAATATTCATATGCATGTCTCCTAGGTTACAATGTAAGATGTGCCCAAAGTACATTTTCTCTCACTATCTACATGAGCTGTTGAAACTAGGTTGGGCAGTGTTTTAACTCCCTCTGGGAGCTATCTCTGTTTAATGGGCAACCAAGGACCCATTGCATGACTCATAGAATGATATCAGCCCATTGTGAGATGCTCTGCCCTGGGGGAGGAGCCAAGCATTCCCACCTGGATATAATCTGGGATTTGAGACAGCACAGGCAGCCTTACCCACTGGATTTCCAGAGGACAAGAGCTACCAGACCTTTCTACGGGATCACTGCTTCAACAAGACCACTTCATCTGGACTGCTACCACCACCACAGGGTATCAGGTTGTATTCTGACTCTGTCAGTGATCTTTTGTACTACTGCATTTGTTTGATTTATTGTATTTTATTTTTTTTTTGTTTCCTTTCCTATTAAAATGTTTTTTTTTTTTTTTTTTACTTAGTCTCTTGCTAGTTTTGCTTTCAAGCCAGCACAGCATAGAAAGGTACTGTGGCCTGGTAGAAGCTGGTTCCCTGCAGCACATTTCTAAGCTGCAGACTGAGCCCTGACTAACATGATTTAAGTAGCAGGGCTTCCAGCCCCTCACACTGAGAAATGCTGCCAAGATTTTCTGAATCTTGCTGTTAGGGCATTTTTCTTACTAGGTTTCTATCTTAAGTACCTTTTTGCACAGTTGCATCCCAATAGTTTCTGATACAAGCTAAAATGAAGAATGACATGAAATGATACCAAGAGAAATGCATTAAGTGATGTTTGCAGAGTACATTGATAGAAGGGGACAAAATGTCCTTGGGAGAACAAAGAAATTGATTGTTAACAACACATTTCATGATGCAGACACCAAAGAAGTTTTATAACTTCTGTGAAGTCCCCATGTGTTAACCTCATAGTGCAGACCTGCAAAGTGATCAGGGTAGCTCAGGGTGGGGGATTGTAGGGTGTGCATTTGGATCTTGTGAGTTATCAAGCAGCCCTGTGCCTTCCCCCACACAGCTGGGTCAGCTGCAGTGCTGGGCATCCCCACAGAAACTTCTGGACCTGCTGGCTTTGGGAATGCACAGGCAACTGGGTAGCTTCTAGGAGCAAGGCTCAAACTTGAGAAAAGTTCATTAATCTGACTCCAAGTACCTGACAAATTTTGTTTGATTGTATGAGAGCTAAACAGCACAGAGGGAATTTTAGTGATGCCTGCACTGAAAATGGACTGTTAGCCCAAACCCTGAGCAGAAGATCCAAGCCCAGCAACCTCTGACAGTAGCTGTGATTGGTCCACATACATGTGGCAAACAAAAGAGAGTTTTAAACTGATTTAAGCCTTCCAGCTTTTTCTAATTATCAAGTCAAGATGAGAGCCATGCTGTGGACAGAAGGAAGGTCTGCAGACCCCCAGTATCTATCAGGTGAGGGAATTAAGATGGATAAAGAAGAGAGATTTGACAAGGGTGAAGGGAAAGTGACTTATTAAAGAAAATATGGGTACTGATCTAGTATCAATACCCAACTGAGACGGACAAAAACTCTCTAACAGTTTAAAGTTAGAAAGTGTATGTTTATTACAGCGCTGGACAGTGTGTGGGATAGCTCCCAAATTCACACCGCAATTTACAGGTGATTACAGAGTCCTTTTATTTACAAAAGTATTGAATACCCAAAACACAAATGCATATTCATAACCCTGGTACATCCCATTCCCTGCTTCGTATGGTAATTAGCTCAAAAGCTATTAAGCATGTGTAGTTTGTTCTTTGAAATGGGTTGGTGGTCCTTTTCATGGGGAGGGGGTCTCTAAAATTAGGAAGTAAAGAAGTCTTCCTTGTTCTGACCTTTCTACCTTTTCAATGCAAATGTGATAAATGAACCCTTGGTAGGACTCCTATTTCCTGTCTTCATGACTGTTCAATGGGTTTCTGAGCAGAGGAGGCCTACAATTGTCTTATGTCCCTAAAAGCTATTTATCAGTTTCTGTATTCTTCATTATAAACACAGCTAACCAAACATAAAGTTGACAAGTAATCAGTTATTCTAATATGGAAGAGTGATCCCAAACCAAATTTCTCTTAGTTAATTACTAACTTTTAATTTCAGAAAAGCCTACCTATCTACTTTAGTTAATTTCAACAAAGCTTATCTCTAACTAAAATCTTAACCCCTCTAAAAATCCTTTATTCTCTAAAGTTTATGTCTCAAAAGAGGACAAAAAAAAGTTAATACTGAAACTCAATAATGACAAACTGAATAAAGTGAGGATTTCTCAGTGAGTGTAGCAACACCAAAACAAAGTCTGAATATGCTGGGACATTGGGCTGGTCCTGAAACCTAAACCATCCAAATCACTGCCAGAAATTTTCTTTTGACAGCTTCAGCTACCAGAGGAAAAGAACTAGGCAGCAGTTGCAGAGGAGGAGATCCAGAGAACCTCACAAGCAGGTACAGCACAGATGGCTGTGAGCTCTGTATCTTTTAGGTGATGTATTGGAGTTCTAATGGCAGCAACATGTATAACAAATGAGGTCACCAGGCTAATATTATTACAAGTTCCACATGAATTAATCATGTTTGAGCCATCATAACAGAGGGTTGGTTAGTGAATTATCTCTGAGG
Organism: Hirundo rustica; assembly: GCF_015227805.2. NCBI lineage: Eukaryota > Metazoa > Chordata > Aves > Passeriformes > Hirundinidae > Hirundo > Hirundo rustica. The sequence goes on along the minus strand of NC_053487.1, from coordinate 12,425,434 downwards.
CTCCCATCTCTCTGGCACTTGCCCTTAAGCCAGTTGCCTTGGGATGGAGCATGGGCTGTTTTCTTTCAAAAGAAAGCAAGCATTTCTTTCAAAAGCAGACTCATTTAGTCTGAGTTTTATTCTTAGGTAGGTTAAGCTTTGGTAGTGGAAGAAATTCCAAAACTGCAGTATGTTTTTTTTTTTTTTTGGTAAGGTTTTATGTTGGGTTTTTTCCCTCCTTTCTGTTCAAGATACTGTAAGGATGCTGGGAAAGTTTCCTCCACCAGCCTTCTGGTTTTGTGATAAATGTAATCTCTTTATAAAAAACACACACTCACATAGCTTACAGCAGCCTTGTGCTGGATGTGGTGTTCACCATAAATCACACCACCTCACTGCCAAACCAAGTCTAAAACAAAAGGAATCTTCTTAGTGAATGTCCAGTTTTATTTCTGTCCTCAACAGCAGGAAACTCATGTGAAAGGTTTTTATTAGTCCTTGCACCAAAGAAAAGGTTTGAGAGATCTCCAGATAAAGGTTTTCCTGATTTAATATACACATAGGTTATCATACATCAATAAACAGAAACTTTTATGACCATGAGAGGGAAAACCCATGCAGGTGTGGAGTTGCTTGGGTGCCTGTGTGTGACATTGATAGGTCTGGTCATGGCACTGACTTCCAGTGTGGCCATCCTCCTTGATGCTAGGTGGCTGCCAGGCTGTTACCAGAGGAATGAGAAAATAAAGAGAATGAGAACTTTGACCAAACTCTTGGCAATCAGAGCAGCTGTTAGTTGACTTGCACATCACAACAAAAGTTGAAGTCAGGTTAATGGTAGGGGGTTATCCATGGGCTATTTTTATCAGTCTGGTCATCCCAGAATCACTGCTGTGCTTTACTTTGCAGTACAAAAGATGTCTCTGTGGCTCACATGTAGCAAGCAGAAAACCAGCAGGAAAGAGTGAAGATTCCACAAAAATTCCACTTTTTCCTGTATTACTGACTGTGCTGATGCTTTCTCTGTTCAGTTCTTGTTTGGATCCTTGGCACTCACCCAGACTCACCCTCCAGCAGAGACAAAAAGTGCCATTCATGGACTGAAAATTGGAGCTTTGGTTCTGGGTAACCATTTGGCTGACAGATGTTTCTGCTTGCCTGTCTCCATCATAGTTTTTTCTCCAACTAATTCCTATCCCAGGAAGTGTGTGGCACTAGTGCAGAGAAGCAAGGGGGCAAACCCACAAAAAATTAAAACATTTTAAAAGTCTTGGGGTGTGAATTTCCGACCTGTTGGCCGGTGATGTTGGGAGGGTGTGCCTGCACTGCCAGGTGTGGGTGGGAGCCTGACTGCAGTGGATATTTCATGTAAGTCAAAGGCACAAGTTACACAACATCTCCCAACTCTTATTTCACAGGTCAGGAAGTGCCAGCAGTCCAATGGTTCAGAGAAATGCTGTCTGACAAAATGTGCAGAGTTGAGCCCTGGTCCTACTGATGCCTTAAGTTTTAACTTTCATATTTGCAGATTCTGTGCTGCCTAGAGATGTAGTTTTGAGCCTCATATTAAGTGCCAGTAAGCTCTCTTCCCAGAGTAGGTAGACAAAACAAATGCTTTTCCTGCTGAGGGCCAAGGACAACTTTCAGCCCAACAGCATAAACAACGGTGGATTGAAGAGAGAAAACAAGAAGGATGGGACCTTACAACCTGAAGCTGTAATTGGACAATTAAACCCCAATATGCAAATGGACCAAAACTTATAAAAATGTAAGATCCCGTAACCGGTCAGCCATTTCTGTGACCATTCTTGGTCCACCCTGGGTGCAGCCTTGGTCTGGCTCCTGTCCTGCCCAAGGTGGATCCTGGAGGCCGTCCATTAAACACCTACTTTATTCTCTAGCTCCGTCCAGTCTCTGTTTCAGGTCAGCCTTCTTAAGCATCACTACAAGGATGAAGGACACCTCTGTCCATGCAGGGCTGTCACCTGTGTCCAGGCCTTTGAGCTAAGACCAGAATCTTAATGAGGGCTGTGGTAAAGCAGGAGGTTGGCAAAATACCCTTACCCCCTGACAGCTCCTTCCTGCTGGAAGAGGGCCTGTATATGGCTCTCACAGTCCTTGCAGACATTGTTGAGAGCAAGGCCAGAAGGCAGAGAGCTGTGTCCAGCAGCTGTCTGAAGTTCTTCACATCCACTCCCCCACCATCCTACTCACACCTGCTCACCACCATCCCCCATTCCTGTTGTTTTCCCATCAGTGTTTCCTTCCAGTGTTCTCCAGCAACTCCTCAGGTAATATTGGCCCTTCCCAGCCTTGTAGGCAGTCTTGGCTGCCAGGGTCAACCAATGGATGAGCTTTAAACAGCAGAACAGAATAAAAATTGCTTCTCAGCAGTTTCCCCTTTCCCCAGTGCCCCCACACCCCCATGCTTGCTGCTATCAGATGTCTTTCTTCTGACACCCATCGACTCAAGGACTGAGAGTTTCAGAGAGACCCTCATGTCACCTTGTCCCTTGGACCAACCTTGCTCCTGACAGAGCTCCTGGGCTCTGCTGTTCCCTCCTTGCCATTTCTTCCCAAGAATTCTGTGAGCACTCTTTGTCAAGATGATGAGCATCTCTAGCCAGAGTCCTAAAAGCCAAATGGAAGCCAAAGTCCCTGGAGTTTATTTCTCTTTTCTCCTCTGTTTTCCTCATTTATCAGCAAGCAACAGTTTCCTGGTGAAGATGGGCAGAAAGAATCAGCAATACTGAGCAAACTAGGACCGCTTTTTCAGACCAACTTCCCCCAATAATTCCAGCAATCAAAGCCCCCATACCCAGTTTATTTGTCCAGAAAACCTGAAAAAATGTGAGAAGTCAAAAGACAGTAGCTTTATATGTTTTAATAGTTTAATTTCAAGCTACCCAAGGTTAATTTGAAAAAAAAAATATATAGAAAAAGAAACATACAATAGGTTTCATTTGTTTGTTTTTGTTTCATTTTGCTTCGTTTCTGAAATAATTTTGCCTTTGTGCAGAAAAGTAAGGAAACAAAGAAATATGTTATTTTCTTTGTTAATTTGTCATGAGAGCCACAAAAATCCATTTCTGAGATTGGTTTATTCCTAACTTATGTCTATTAACTGTACAGTGTCTCACAATGATCCCATAAAAACCTTGGGAAGATGGACAGCAGAAGAGCTGCTCATTCTGTCCCAATGCCAGTGTGATGAGGGAAGGTGTCACATGACTGTTACATCATCAGCTCTGTGACGTGGCTCATGAGCCTCATTCTCTGACCCATCTCATGTACACAACTTGTGTCTCACGGTATCCCAGGACCTGCACAACAATGGGCTTTTATTTCCCATTAGTGAGGCTGACGGGCCTCACTGTTCAAGGAGGGGTGATGGCAAACTTTTGTATATGGGCACTGCTGCATCTTAGCAGAAATATTTTGAGGATTTCTGACTTCCTGGGGAGCTCTCTAAGCTGCTCCACCCTTGGAAGCACAGGACAATGGTGTTAGAAAGTAAGATTAAAATGTTGGAACTTTTACATGCACTTTTACAGAAGGAGTGAGGTCACAGGCAAATTACTAAGTTGTTGGAAGGAGACTGGGACTGTTTTTAAATGTTTGTCATTTTTCTACAAGGGATTTTTACCATCTTAATAAGCAGCTGTCCAAGGCAGGAGGCAGTTGAGGGAAACACTTTGATGACACTTTGGCTGATCTGGTCCTGGTGATGCTTCTAAGGGTGAGACAGTTTTGCAAAGCTCTTCCACACAGTTCAGAGCACTGTGACTAACTCTCCTGCATACAGACCATTTCCTCAGAACAGCAATCACAGGCTGCAGACAGCAGCCTGGTCCTGCCCCAGTGATGTCCTAAGAGCAGCCAGCACAGTCCAGCATGTCTGAGGGAACCTTAACATGGGTGTGATACCCTGTCCAGGAATTCCAGCATCATGAAGTAGTTATTTGTAATAACTCGAGTAACAATTTCCATGTGAAGGACTCAAAACCAAGAACTACAGGTTAGGAGATAGATACAGCTTGTTAAATGAGAGCAGGATTTCCATATCCTTTAAAATAAGATCTGTCCTATTTTTTTGTTTTGGTCTCCATCACCCCATCAAAATAAAATCAGCTGCAAACAGATGTGTCAATGAGCAGAGGTGGAATTATTGCTAAAGGTGTGAGGTGGGGAGGGTTTGACATGGACTGAACTCTCAACAACATGATCATACTTTACTGACTAAAGAGCCTCATCAGATGCACCTTTCACTTCCAGTTTAGATTAAAACCTTGCCTATCTCCTCCAGGTCGGCAAGTTTGGTGTTCAGGCTCTTTCAAAACTGTCCAGAATGTGGAAATTCATAAACAGAGTGAGAGAGACACAAGAGACAGACACAAACTGAGGTCTCCCTAAAACTTTCCATGCAAAGAAGCCTGTGTGCTTCCCTGCATGGAGAAACAGGATCTTCCTTTGCCCATCCCTCAGAGAGTTCCTTTGTCCAGCTGGGCAGAAAAAGACAGGAAGGTGAAGGGTAATGCCAAGTGTCCTAGGGTAACTTTATGATGCCTGTATCCCCAATTGTCTGTTCTGTTTGTGCTGTATATTGAGTCCTGTGCCTTTAAGACTGGTTTTAAGAGCAAGGAGAAGCGCGGAGTTTGTTTTGAGAAAACTGCCCGACTCCTCCACATTCTTCTGCGGACAGCGTGTTCGGCGGAGGCTTGGAGAGACTGCAGGACAGAGATTTTTTTCCTTTGCTTTTAGTTAGTTTCAGCTAGCTAGGGCAGAGAAGTTCCCTGGACTGGTTTTTTTCCTTTTTCTTGGAACTGTTTAAACCTGCTCTGGACTGAAAACCCAGGGGAGCACTGGGGGCTGCACCTGCGGCCCACCGGGGCCTGGACCTCAGCATTTTCCAGCAGCGCCGGAGGGACTGGGACTGAGGAGACACTGAGAGAGAGCCGAGCTACACCCACGGCAAGGACTTTCTCAATTTGCCATCTCACTTCAGAAGGAGAGGTTTTATTGTTTCATACTATTCATTCTTTATACTTGTATGCACTTCATTTGTTTAGTAAAATAGTTTTTTCCACTTTTCTCCAAAGAGGGTTTTGGGTTTTTTTTCCGGACCGGTTGGAGGGAGGGGCCATGTGGGTTTGCTTCCTTAGAGGGATCCTATACAGGGGTTTTCTCCCAAATTTGTCCCAAACCAGGACATATTTCTAACTGGCGCCCACTGCGGGGCACGAGAGAGTGGAAAAAACTTGTATTGATTATTATTAACTGCATTTTTTGGTTGTCCTTTGGGTGGGGATTAAACAGTCAGTGGCCATGTTGCTTCTTGAATTCCTAATGTCTCTTAGAATGGAGTCTTTTCTGCATTTCTGTTCCCTAGGCTTTTTTGAGGTTTTAATACCTTTCTGGTCCCTAGGTTTGTTTTCTTACCCAGAAATAGCTCCAATATTGTCCCTAACATACAGCTTTTACACTAGGGATGCACAAATTAGAATAGTTATTTTGCTGGGTTCGGTGATTATGGTTTACAAGAAGCTTATAAAGATACTGGAGTTTGTTCTGGGTATGTTCAGTTTATGGTTTTTTCGTCCTACCCTGCGTCCTAGTTCCAGCAGCATGTTTTGGGGATTTATCAACAATTGCACCCAGTTTGTTAGAGGAGGAGTAGGGGATGAGGCTCTTCAGCCTCTTCTTTCCTTCTTCTCTTTTGAGTCAGTTACATCACTTTTTGAGAAGGTTCAGGGTCTCCTGAACGTTAAAGACACCACCTTCCTGGTATTTCACCTGGTGACTTTCCTCTATATGGTTTATAGCTTTTCTAGAATGAGTCACACACTGCTAAACACTGTAGGGCAGCAAATAGAGGCAAGGGAGCAGGGAGATAAATCAGTCACTCAGGCTGCAGCCAACCCCACAGCTATTCAGGCTGCAGCTAAACCAGACAGTGAGGCTAAGACACCGGCAGTTGCTGCAGTAAAGAAGGGAAAGAAGCACACGGACAAAACCGATCGACCAGTAGACGATGATTCAGGTGAAGGATCCTCAATGCCTCCTGACACCCAGTCAGGAGTCAAACCACCTGACACACAATCAGAAGCTGAAGCAACTGATGATACACAGTCAGAAGCCGAACCAACTGATACAAAATCGGAAGCCAAATCAACTGGCACAAGATCGGGAGTCCAACCAACTAGCACACGATCAGGAGCCCAACCAGCTGCTACAACATCAGGAGCCCAACCAACTGCTGCAAGATCAGGAGCCCGACCAACTGCTGCAAGAGCAGGAGATACTATTGAGTCCTTTTCCCTGAAGGACCTTCGTGGCCTAAGAAAGGATTATACTCGACGACCTGATGAATCTATAATTAGTTGGTTAGTCCGTCTCTGGGATGCTGCAGGCGAGGCTACAATACTGGATGGCACTGAAGCGAGACATCTGGGATCCCTGTCACATGATCCAGTTATTGACCAAGAAATGATGAGGGAGGCTAGTCCTTGCAGTCTCTGGGAACGGGTCCTGGGAAGTGTGGCACAAAGATATCTCTGTGCCGACGATCTCTATATGCAGCAAACCCAGTGGAAAACCATTGAACAAGGGATCCAGCGCTTGAGGGAAATGGCAGTGGCGGAGATTGTCTTCTCAGATGACATAAACACTAGGAACCCCGACTTGGTACCATGTACACCTGTGATGTGGCGAAAACTTGTACGACTTGGGCCACAAGAATACTCCTCTGCTTTAGCAATAATGAAGCGGGATGAGACAGAGGAGACCGTGCTTGATATGGCGAAGAAGCTACGAACATATGCAGATGCTGTGCATGGTCCAACACATGCAAGAATTGCAGCTCTGGAAACACAGGTGCGGGGATTAGCAGACAAGATGGAGGAGAATCACAAAGAACTCAAGCAGGACATTGTCCAGATCTCTGCAGTACAAGTTAGGGGCTCTGGCACCACATGCAAACGTTCCCTAGATAGAGAGGGAAAAGGCATCCCACGGGCTAAGCTGTGGGTCCTCCTGCGTGAATGTGGAGAAAACATGAAAAGATGGGATGGAGAATCTACTGATGCTATGACACAACGGCTGCATGAATTGTTGGATGGCAAGACTATGAGAGGAAGTTCCAGCAAGAAGGAAGCAGCTCCGGTTACCCAGGGAAATAAGGATAATCAGGCTTAGAGGGGCCCTGCCTCTAGCCAGGTAGAGGCTAGGGAAAACTGTGTTTTTTGGACTGTGTGGATTCGTTGGCCTGGCACATCAGAACCACAAAAATACGAGGCCTTAGTTGACACTGGTGCACAGTGCACATTACTTCCATCAAGACATGTGGGGGAAGAATCTGTTTCCATTGCTGGGGTGACAGGGGGTTCACAAGATTTTACTTTGGTGGAAGCTGATGTGAGCCTGACTGGAAATGAGTGGAAGAGACACCCTATTGTGACTGGCCCAGAAGCTCCATGCATTTTGGGCATAGACTTCCTCCGAAATGGGTATTTCAAAGACCCAAAGGGATTTAGGTGGGCATTCGGGATAGCAGCTGTAGAGACAGAGAGTGTTAAGCAGTTGAATACCTTGCCTGGACTATCAGAGAACCCATCTGCTGTAGGTCTTCTGAAAGGTGGAAGAGCAACAAGTGCCAATTGCCACTTCAATAGTGCATCGCCGACAGTACAGAACAACTCGAGATGCTGTGATCCCCATCCACAAGATGATCCGTGAGCTGGAGAGCCAAGGGGTGGTCAGCAAAGCCCACTCACCCTTCAACAGCCCCATCTGGCCTGTGCGCAAGTCTGACGGAGAATGGAGATTGACTGTGGACTATCGTGCCTTGAACGAAGTGACTCCACCATTGAGTGCTGCTGTGCCGGACATGCTGGAACTCCAGTATGAGCTGGAGTCCAAGGCAGCAAAGTGGTACGCCACAATTGACATTGCTAATGCATTTTTCTCCATTCCTCTGGCTGCAGAATGCAGGCCTCAGTTTGCTTTCACCTGGAGGGGCGTGCAGTACACCTGGAACCGACTGCCCCAGGGGTGGAAACACAGCCCCACCATCTGCCATGGACTGATCCAGGCTGCACTGGAAAAGGGTGAGGCTCCGGAACATCTACAGTACATCGATGATATCATTGTGTGGGGAAACACAGCAATGGAAGTGTTTGAGAAAGGAGAGAAGATCATCCACATTCTCCTGAAGGCTGGCTTTGCTATCAAGAAGAGCAAAGTTAAGGGACCTGCTCGAGAGATCCAGTTTCTGGGAGTAAAGTGGCACGATGGAAGGCGTCAGATTCCCACTGAGGTCATCAACAAGATCACAGCAATGTGTCCACCAACTAACAAAAAGGAAACACAAGCTTTCCTAGGCGCCATAAGTTTCTGGAGGATGCACATTCCTGAGTACAGCCAGATTGTGAGCCCTCTCTACCTGGTCACCCGCAAGAAGAATGATTTCTACTGGGGCCCTGAACAGCAACAAGCCTTTGCCCAGATCAAGCAGGAGATCGCTCATGCAGTAGCCCTTGGCCCAGTGAGGACGGGACCAGAGGTGAAGAACGTGCTCTACTCAGCAGCCGGGAACAATGGCCTGTCCTGGAGCCTTTGGCAGAAGGGGCCTGGGGAGACTCGGGGCCGACCACTGGGATTCTGGAGCCGAAGCTACAGAGGGTCCGAAGCCAACTACACTCCAACAGAGAAGGAAATCTTGGCTGCCTATGAAGGAGTTCAAGCTGCCTCAGAAGTAGTAGGGACTGAAACACAACTCCTGCTGGCACCTCGACTACCAGTGCTGGGATGGATGTTCAAAGCAGAAGTTCCCTCTACCCACCATGCCACCAATGCCACATGGAGCAAATGGATTGCCCTCATCACTCAGCGCGCCCGCATTGGAAACCCAAATCGCCCTGGGATTTTGGAGATAATTACAAACTGGCCGGAAGGTGAAAACTTTGGCCTCATGGATGAAGAGGAGCAGGAACAAGTGACACGTGCTGAAGAAGCTCCACCATACAACCAACTGCCAGCAGAAGAAACACGCTATGCTCTTTTCACTGACGGTTCCTGCCGCATCATTGGGATGAAACGAAAGTGGAAAGCAGCTGTATGGAGTCCCACAAGACAGGTTGCACAAGCCACTGAAGGAGAAGGTGGGTCAAGCCAACTCGCTGAGCTCAAAGCTGTTCAACTGGCCCTGGACATTGCTGAAAGAGAGAAATGGCCAAAGCTCTACCTCTACACTGATTCGTGGATGGTGGCCAATGCTCTGTGGGGATGGCTGGAGAAGTGGAAAAAGGCCAACTGGCAGCGTAGGGGAAAGCCAATCTGGGCTGCAGATGAGTGGAAGGACATTGCCACTCGGGTAGAGAAGCTACCTGTCAAAGTCCGCCATGTAGATGCCCATGTCCCCAAGAGTGGGGCTAATGAGGAGCACCAAAACAACGAGCAGGTAGATCAGGCTGCAAAGATAGAGGTGTCAAAGATAGACTTAGATTGGCAACACAAGGGAGAGTTGTTTCTAGCTCAATGGGCCCATGATGCCTCAGGCCATCAGGGCAGAGATGCCACCTATAAGTGGGCCCGAGACCGAGGGGTGGATCTAACCATGGACAGTATTTCTCAAGTTATCCATGACTGTGAGACGTGTGCTGCCATCAAGCAGGCCAAGCGGGTGAAGCCCCTATGGTATGGCAGGCGATGGTCCAAGTATAAGTATGGGGAGGCCTGGCAGATTGACTACATCACCCTTCCCCAAACCCGCCAAGGCAAGCGCTACGTGCTCACAATGGTAGAGGCTACCACAGGATGGCTGGAGACCTACCCTGTGCCTCACGCTACGGCCCGTAACACCATTCTAGGCCTTGAAAAACAAGTTCTTTGGAGGCATGGTACCCCCGAGAGAATTGAGTCAGACAATGGAACTCATTTCAAGAACAGCCTCATCAACAACTGGGCTAGGGAACATGGCATTGAGTGGGTGTACCATATCCCCTATCATGCACCAGCTTCAGGGAAAATAGAAAGATATAATGGACTGCTAAAAACCACCCTGAAAGCACTGGGTGGGGGATCATTCAAAAACTGGGAGCAGCATCTAGCAAAGGCCACCTGGTTAGTTAACACCCGAGGTTCCACCAACAGAGCAGGCCCTGCCCAATCTGAGTCCCTACATACAGTAGATGGAGAGAAAGTCCCAGTAGTACATGTAAGAGGTTTGTTAGGGAAGACAGTTTGGATCAATTCTGCTTCAAGTACAGAGGATCCCATCCGTGGGATTGTCTTTGCTCAGGGACCCGGCTGCACATGGTGGGTAATGCAGAAAGATGGAACCACACGATATGTACCCCAGGGAGATTTGATTGTTGGGTGAGAACCGTGTGTAATTATCACTGTGTGCTGAATGGTACTGCCACTGTATGTAGCTGTATATTGCATATTGTTTTTATATAGATGTATGTGTGTGTAGAGCTGGAATATATATTAGTTTTAGTAAATTGACGATATGGGGATACAAGGGGTGGAATGTCCGAGGGTAACTTTATGATGCCTGTATCTCCAATCGTCTGTTCTGTTTGTGCTGTATATTGAGTCCTGTGCCTTTAAGACTGGTTCTAAGAGCAAGGAGAAGCGCGGAGTTTGTTTTGAGAAAACTGCCCGACTCCTCCACATTCTTCTGCGGACAGCGTGTTCGGCGGAGGCTTGGAGAGACTGCAGGACAGAGATTTTTTTCCTTTGCTTTTAGTTAGTTTCAGCTAGCTAGGGCAGAGAAGTTCCCTGGACTGGTTTTTTTCCTTTTTCTTGGAACTGTTTAAACCTGCTCTGGACTGAAAACCCAGGGGAGCTCTGGGGGCTGCACCTGCAGCCCACCAGGGCCTGGACCTCGGCATTATCCAGCAGCGCCGGAGGGACTGGGACTGAGGAGACACTGAGAGAGAGCCGAGCTACACCCACGGCAAGGACTTTCTCAATTTGCCATCTCACTTCAGAAGGAGAGGTTTTATTGTTTCATACTATTCATTCTTTATACTTGTATGCACTTCATTTGTTTAGTAAAATAGTTTTTTCCACTTTTCTCCAAAGAGGGTTTTGGGTTTTTTTTCCGGACCGGTTGGAGGGAGGGGCCACGTGGGTTTGCTTCCTTAGAGGGATCCTATACAGGGGTTTTCTCCCAAATTTGTCCCAAACCAGGACACCAAGGAAGTTATTTAGTTTGAATGGTGGCTTTTTTTTTCTCCTCCACCCCCCCATTCCAACACGCACACACACACACACAGGGTCTGGCACACACACATCCTGGAGCAAGGAAAGGAATTCCCTGCAGGACAGCAGGACACAGGCCAGGACCTGAGATGATACTGGCAGCTGGTGCGTCCTTGCCCTCACCCCACAGAACCTTCAGCGCTCCCCAGTGTTCAGAGCTGGGTCATCAGCCCCACGCACAGACCTTGCTCTGTTCCTCAGCACAGCATCATCCTGGCTGCGGTCAGCACAAATCCTCTGGCCCCCAGCCAGCCCACAGGGTTTCTTTCCCCCTTTCTCTGCCAAAGCAAATTGACTTGTGACACCTTCCCTTATGTTTTCATCCTTTTAAGGGTGGAAAGCTGAAAGCCTGGCTTCACTGCATTCACTTCCATGCCTCCTTTGTGCTCTCCCACCTAGATGTTAAATAAGCTCTTTCAGAGAGGACTGGCCATTGGAGTCACCGTGGGCAGGCAGGGCAGCGTGTGCCGGTGCACATGTATGCTGCACCCATTGCCAAGCACAGCCCAGAGTGCCCTCCCCACAGTCCAGGGGTAACACTGCTACCCCAGGAGTGTGTCCTGGCTCCTTTTGCTCCCACTCCTCACCATTTCAGCTCCCTGGGCCTTGGCCATCCTGCTGTTTTCATTTCAGAAAAGCATATAACCTAGTTCATCCCTTCTCTGACATAAAACACATTGTAGGTTTTGACTGAAAGATAAATAAGAATTTTTGTGTCCTGTAGATCACGGATATTTTGTCCTCTAAAAAAAATATTTATAACTTCACAATCTCAGACAAGACCTTATGCTGACAAATGGATACCTTCTACTTCCTGTACATTAGCAGAAACCTGATCAACATATACACTACAAGCTCACCTTCTCCATCATACATGGTTTAGCATTTTTCCCAAACAGAATGAGAAAAGGCACGTCCATGAACTAAATGAACTCTGACTCTTGTACTCCTGACTCTTCTATTGACTCTTCTACTCCTCTCCTTGCATGAGATTTTGAGGGACCACCTCATGATTTGTGCTTGTCATGGGTTAGTACAGTTTAGTTTTTTAGTTATAGAGGAATGTAGAATGATTCTCCGTGTCAGGACCCGTGAATTGCTTTAGAAAGGACAGAGACCTATCAGACGGCTAGTTAGAATATTGGCATCTGTTTTGACCACTGAAAATTGTTTGCTACGACTTTGGGAAGTACCATATAAAACCCCTTGATTTCTTGTAGGTGGGCCTTTTCTTTCTTTCCTTTGGCCAGAGAGAAAGAGGTAACATCAAGTTGGGCCTGCTGCTCTCCCCTTTTTGGGGGGGAGCTGGCTTGAGGCCTGGCCGGATTCTATCAGCTCCTGGGTGTGGGGAGGAAGGAGAGGTTGCTGCTTTACAACAACTACTTTCTCTGAACTTCTCTAGAGCAGGGAGAGATCTCTGCCGGGCCCCTGATAAGAGCTATGGGCACCATTTGGGCTGAGGCCACCCCGATTTACACCGAGGGGTGGGCTGAGAAGGCATTTATGATCCTGCCTAGGTTTTTTTGTGATTCGGGACTGCCCGGGTGCTCTGATCTCTGATGTTTCTGCATGAGTTCTTCCTCCCTCACCAGCACAGCCTTGAACATCTAATACCATGAGCTACCACGGGAGAGAAAAGACTCTGGGCAGATTTAATCCTTTCCTGGCAACATGAAGCTTCCAGAGCTTGGCCCTTCTCTGAGAGAGTAAGAAAAGACAGAGTAAACATAAAGAACAACAGCATGAAGTCAGTAGAGCGAGAGTGAAAAGACTATTAGGACAAGGGGTTGAAGAGTTCATTGTTCCATTCTTATTTGAGCCATGGAAATGAACTCTATATTTAGATTATTCTTTTAAATCATGGGAAAAATAAGTACTTGGGGAGATGATTTAGATTTGTGTGTGGATTTGAGCAAAGGTGTTTGTAATGGACTAAGTAATATTAATCCCATAAGATGCTTGAACAGAGATAGAGATGAGAAGCCCTCTGCGCCAGTAAAGAAGTGAGAAGATATCTCTGTACCTTAAGATGAAGAATCCTTTGCTTTTGGAGTTATTAATCTTTAAAAGCTGACACCCCAATATGCAAGAGTCTAAGACCCATGACCCATAAGCAGCTTGGGAACCTGCTAATGGGAGGGGTCACAAAAGTAAGTTTCTCTGGGCGGCTGTTTTTGTGACAGTTAAAAAACCCACAAGAAAACTGTTCTAAGTTGTCAGTGGGATCCATGACTCTAAGAGAGACTCCTCCTAAAAAATTGATGAAAGACTATTGTCAGATGGTGAAACTGACTGAAAATTACAAGTTTTGCCTCTTTATATTGTTTTTTAGGAAAGTGAACAGTTTGTAAGGGGAGGGAAGAGTGTTTTTGGAGTTTCACTCTGTTTTGTTTTAGTTTTTTTCCCCAAGTTTCTTTTTCCATTCTTTTAGTGTGTGTTAATAAAACTATTTGTTCATTTTTAAGCTTGAGCCTGCTTTGTTTTTCTCCTAGTCTCTCTCCCACAGAAAAAGATTGAGTACTAAGACCAGAATTTAGTGAACGTGAAACCACGACATTAATTAGTGTTAGTCGAAATTAAAATCACTACAGTGCTTATGTAAAATATAACACTGAGGTATTATAACACTCCAGTCAATAATAAACTGTTTAATAATAAAGGTGATGCCAAAACCATGTGGGATCATCTGACAATTTGTTTTGCTAACAAAGGCACAAAGGACCAAGTCCAAAGCCCAGTGGAAGGCACCTGTGCATTTAGATGCAGTCCAGTGAACTTGAGCGTAGCCAACAAATCCCTTACCTGTGCTGTGACAGTGGCCAAGGTGCATGGTCCCAGAACTCATGCATGGGTGATGAAAACAGTGCCCTCTGCCAAGATGAGTGCAAGAAAAGCGCCTTGTCAGGATATCATCTGCTTTTTTTTCTGATGCAACTTGCTCTATTACCACAGTGGTTACCAATAAGTTCCTTAGCTACACAGTGCCTTGGTGAGGGCATCTCAGCTCTGTTTATAACAAATTCAGCACCCAGAGGTAAAAGAGCCACAAGACACCAGAATATGCCACATGGCCCTGGAAACTGGGAAACAAAGAGCTTATAAATATTCAGGGTCCTCCCTGTATTTCTGGGACCACATAGCGAGAAGACAGAAAAGCTCAAACATATATGGAGAGGAATGTCTGGCCTCCTCCCTTTCCATGTGCTTCAGCCAGGATGTTTGTGCAAGAAGAAAGCCAGTTGAACAATAAAACCCATATGTCAGATGCAAAAGGGAAGTCTGGAATGCAACATACGAAAAGAAAAGGTTGACATGAGTTCATCCTCATGAGAAGGTTCCCCTTTCTAATAAGGATGCACATCACAGCATCTTTAATAGGGGGCCAAACTGTTGTCCTGGTTTGGGACAAATTTGGGAGAAAACCCCTGTATAGGATCCCTCTAAGGAAGCAAACCCAAGTGGCCCCTCCCTCCAACCGGTCCGGTAAAAAAAAAAAAAAACCTCTTTGGAGAAAAGTGGAAAAAACTATTTTACTAAACAAATGAAGTGCATACAAGTATAAAGAATGAATAGTATGAAACAATAAAACCTCTCCTTCTGAAGTGAGATGGCAAATTGAGAAAGTCCTTGCCGTGGGTGTAGCTCGGCTCTCTCTCTCAGTGTCTCTCCTCAGTCCCAGTCTCTCCGGCACTGCTGGAAAATGCCGAGGTCCAGGCCCTGGTGGGCCGCAGGTGCAGCCCCCAGTGCTCCCCTGGGTTTTCAGTCCAGAGCAGGTTTAAACAGTTCCAAGAAAAAGAAAAAAAAAAAAAAAAAACAGTCCAGGGAACTTCTCTGCCCTAGCTTGCTGAAACTAACTAAAAGCAAAAAAAGATCTCTGTCCTGCAGTCTCTCCAAACCTCCGCCGAACACCCCGTCCTCAGAAGAATGTGGAGGAGTCAGGCAGTTTTCTCAAAACAAACTCCGCGCTTCTCCTTGCTCTTAAAACCAGTCTTAAAGGCACAGGACTCCATATACAGCACAAACAGAACAGACAATTGGGGATACAAGCATCATAAAGTTACCCTAGGACAACTGTGCAGCAGTGGGGTATTTGGTGTCTCAGGTTGTAATATATAACCAAAAAGCATGTATTCCATTCCCCATCTGTTGAAACCAGTTGAAGAGGTGTTTTTTCTTTTAACTCCAGGTGGGGGGGGGGGGGGGAGCGGGTGCTTTCTGTTAATGGACCAGCTGTTAAAACCAGATGGAGCAATGTTCCTTATCTTTTCCATGACCCGTCCTCCCCGCCAGGGGGATATCTTCTGCTAATGGGCCATTAAGGCTCACCACATGACTGATAACATTACACCATCCCATTATGAGATACTCCACCCAGTGGGAGGAGCCAAGGATTCCTACTTAGATAAAATCTGAACTTCAAGACAGCAGGAGAGCTTGTTTTCCCACTGGATTTCCCAGAGGAAGACTGGACCCATCATCTTGCCACCACTGGATCCTTCCACTGGATCATCTCTACTCCAACAGAACCACATCTGTTACTACAGGAGGACTTATTTGGACTACTCCCAACACCCTGACCAACAAGGTGTAAGGTTGTTTTCTGACTCTGTCAGGGTTTCTAGGATTTTTGTTTGTTTGTTTGTTTTGTTTGCTTGGTTTTGTGTACTACTGCATTTGTATTTTTAATATTCCTAGTAAAGAACTGTTACTCCTATTCCTATATCTTTGCCTGAAAGCCCCTAATTGCAAAATTTTAATAATTTGGAGGGGGGGTTGGTTTACATTCTCTATTCCAAGGGAAGCTCCAGCTTTCCCTGGCAGACACCTGTCTTTCCAAACCAAGATACTTGGCACTTTGAACTTTTCACCCAAGAATTATGAAGGACTTTACAATTAAGCTTAAATATATCTTTATATGAGATGGGAGGGGCTGTAAAGAGATAACTTTGCTTATTTTGAGCATGAAAAACACATAATTCCATTACAGCACAAAGCAGAAGGCTCTAATTCACCTGGACATGGTGTTTTAATGAATTTTAATAGAATTATGCCCAGTCAGACTACAAAGCCAGATGACTTGCATGTCTTCATACTGAGAAAGTGTTCTTATGACCTTTTGTAGTTACATTTTTAGTAATAGAAATTATATAAAACAATGGAACATAAGAGTCTTCACTTTAATAAGCATTATTAACACCTCAAAACATTGAGTAGGAAGGAAAGTATTGTGAACCAAGTCTGGCAAGCTGTCATGGGTTAGTACAGTTTGGTTTTTTAGTTATAAAAGAATGTAGAATAATTGTCCAGGTCAGGACCTGGGAATTGCTTTGGAAGAGACAGAGACCTATCAGAGAGTTAGTTGAAATATTGGCATCTATTCTAACCACTGAAATTGTTAGCTGTGACTTTGGGAAGTACCATATAAAACCCCATTAATTTCCTGTAGGTAGGTCTTTTTTCTTCTTCCCTTTGGCCAGAGAGAGACAGGTAACATCGAGTTGGGCCTGCTGCTCCCCCCTTTTGGGGGGGGAGCTGGCCTGAGGCCTGGCCGGATTCCATTGGCTCCCGGGTGAAGGGGGGGAAGGAGAAGTTGCTGTTTTGCAACAGCTACTTTCTTCAGACTTCTCTAGAGCAGGGAGAAATCTCTGCTGGGCCCTTGATAAGAGCTATGGGCACCATTTGGGCTGAGGCCACCCCGATTTACACCGAGGGGTGGGCTGAGAAGGCATTTATGATCCTGCCTGGGGTTTTTTTGTGATTCTGGACTGCCCAGGTGCTCTGATCTCTGATGTTTCTGCGTGAGTTCTTCTTCCCTCATCAGCTCGGCCTTGAACATCTAGAGCTACAGAGAGAGAGACAAAGACTCCGAGCAGATTTAACTCTTTCTTAGCAACATGAAGCTTCCAGAGCTTAGCCCTTCTCTGCGAGAGTAAGAAAAGACAGAGTGAACATAAAGAACAACAAGATGAAGTCAGTAAAGCAAGAGTGAAAAGACTATTGGAACAGAGGGTTGAAGAGTTAGTTGTTCTATTCTTACTTGAGCCATGGAAATGAACTCTATATTTAGGTCATTCCTTTAAATCATGGGAAAGGTATGCATTTAGGGAGATGATTGTTTTAATTTGTGTGTAGATTTAAGCAAAGGTGTTTGTGATGAACTAAGTAATATCCTAGAAGATGCTTGAACAGAGATAAAGATGAGAAGCCCCCTGTGCCAGTGAAGAAGTGAGAAGATATCTCTGTACCTTGCGGTGAAGAATCCTTTGCTTTGGAGTTATTCATCTTTAAAAAGTGACACCCCAGTATGCAACAGTCGAAGACCCATGACCCATAAGCAGCTTGGGAAACTGCTCCTGGGAGGGTCACAAAGGCAGGTTTCTCTGGGTGGCTGTTTTTGTGACAGTTTAAAAAACCCACAAGAGAACTGTTATAGGTTGTCAGTGGGATCCATGACTCTAGAAGATACTCTTCCCCTAATGAATTGATGAAAGATTATTGTTAGATAGTGAAACACTGAAAATTACAAGTTCTGTCTCGTTATGTTGTTTTGTAAGAAACTGAACAGTTTGTAAGGGGAAGGAAGAGTGTTTTTGAAGTTTCATTCTGTTTTAGTTTTTTTTCCCAACTTTCTTTTTTCTATTCTTTTAGTGTATGTTAATAAAACTATTTGTTAATTTTAAGGTTGAGCCTGCTTTGTTTTTCTCCTAGTCTCTCTCCCACAGAAAGAGTAAATACCAAGACCAAAATTTAGTGAACGTGAAACCACTACAGGGGTCAAGGGGGAGGGCTTGGGTTTGTAATTGTACCACTTATTACCCTGGATATAAGGGGTATGAAAAAAGAATTACCCCCCTATTTGGATGATCCCATAGGGGTGGGGGAAAAGATAGAAGAATATTTGGGAAATGCGGATTATACATGGAAGGATTGGAATTTTCTCCTGGGGATTTTGTTTGGGTCATCAGAGAAACAAATGATTTTGCAGAAAGCTCAGCAGCTGTGGGAGGATGAACATCCACAAGCAGCAGGGGGGGCTGGACCTAATGTACCTACAGTGGATGATGCCAGCCCCCAGGTGGATCCCCAGTGGAACCCAAATGAGGAAACCAGTTTGGTTCGCCTCCACGATTACCGTGCTTATTTGATTAGGGCAATTAAATCAGCAGTTCCCAGAACTAACAACATAGCTAAGGCTATGTCCTTAGAACAGGAGAAACATGAAAGCCCCTCTCATTGGTTAGAGAGGATTAGAGAGGCCTTGCAGAAACACGGGGGGATCGATCCAAAGGGACCAGCCTTTGACACACTGTTGAAGGTACAATTTGTTACAAAGGCCTGGCCTGACATACAGAATGGGGTACAGAACGATGAAGAGTGGCAGAACAAGCCTCTAGAGGAACTAGTTAGAAAAACACAGCAGATATATGTAAAGAGGGATGAGGAAAAGGTAAAGGCTAAGGCAAAGATCATGGCAGAGTTTTTTGCAGCCACGGAAGAATAA
The DNA here is from genome assembly GCF_015227805.2 of Hirundo rustica. NCBI lineage: Eukaryota > Metazoa > Chordata > Aves > Passeriformes > Hirundinidae > Hirundo > Hirundo rustica. The sequence continues at coordinate 12,406,686 of NC_053487.1, read as the reverse complement.
ACCACAGGGTCCAAGGGGTCCCCTGGGACAGAGGGGACAAGGTTGGCCACAGGGAAGTGGCAGAGGCATTCCCTCCTTGGCAGGGGAGAGCTGACCCAAACAGTGGTTGGGAAGGAACCAGTTTGCTATCTGCCGGGCAGAAGGGCATTGGAAATGGGAGTGTCCACAGAAACAGCTGGACCCTCAGGAGGAGGAAGTCCAGAGGATAATGGAAATGGATTGTTAGGGGTGTCAGGGGCTCCCATTATATCAAGGACCCACCACTCAGGAGCCCTTGATAACTTTTAAGGTGGGTCCAGATCGAGAGGAGGTGTGTTTTCTGGTAGATACAGGGGCCTCTCGATCCACTTTAAATTTTATACCTAAGTGGGGGGGAATTATCAAAAAGATCATTAGTCATTCAAGGAATGAGTGGAAAGGATGAGCGAGTGTATTTTATTCAACCTCTATTAATAGATGTGGGGGACAGGTTTGAAATACATGAATTCCTGTTTGTTTCTAATTGTGATTGTAAATTACTGGGGAGGGATTTGATGGCTAAAGTGGGAATGCAAATTAGTATTGTAAAAAATGACACAGAGTCCAACACTGTGATATCTTTGTGTAAAATGTCTGAGAAGGCTTATGCTGAAATAAATCCGGAAGTGTGGGCAGCCCCAGTGTGAAAAGTGCATATTATATGGCTCTACGCAAGATATTTACTATATGTATTATGTTGTATTGATTGTTAATGTTGTATTAATATTTTGATCGTATGGTAAATGTAGTTTTGTAGTTAAAATGTTGTCTTTATATACCAACCACAGGAAAATGTAAATCTTTCAGAGAAAAAAGAATTTACTACTTCCTTATCAGAAGAGACCAACTTCTCCTGCCTTGCTCAGCCCTGAAGATGCCACAGAGATTAAAGGAAAAAAGTGACACTAACCAGAGACAATTATTTGTTTGAATAGAATTTATGCATCATGTATGAAATGTATGAATATTCAACAGGCTATTGCTTTTAAGAGATAATCCTTTGTTAACGGGTGTCCTTCTTTGGAGCTTTTTTGCTCAGGGAGGCACCCAGACGTCTGTAACTTTGTTTTTATTGTCTTGTATTGTCCTAACCCTAATTGTTCAATTTTTTTACTCTATTTTTATAACCATCTTATGTACTATTAAACTTTCAAAATTTTAAAACAGGTGATTGGCGTTTTTCACACCCAGGAAAATACGGAAAACAGGACATCGAGCCTCTCCAATTTACTTTGAAAAAACCAGGACAAGTGGTGTCTAAAAAGCAATACCCTGTTTCAAGAGAGGGAAAGAAGGGGTTACAGCCTGTCATTGAATCCCTGCTAAAGGAAGGTCTTTTGGAGCCATGTATGTCTCCCTATAACACCCCTATCCTGCCGGTCAAGAAACCAGATGGAACCTACAGAATGGTGCAGGATTTAAGAATAATAAATGAAATTGTCAAAGCAAGGCATCCCACAGTTCCAGATCCCTATACAATCCTGAATCAGATCCCTTCTTCACACCAGTATTATTCAGTACTGGACTTAAAGGATGCTTTCTGTGGGTGTCAGGTTACAGAAGATATTAAACAGTATTTTGCCTTTGAGTAAGAACAAGAGGAAGAAAAAATGTGTTTATTGATGGGTCTTCAAGGGTGATAGAAGGGAAACGATTTACAGGATACTCTATCATTAATAAAAAGCAATTAAATGAAGGGGGGAGGTTACCGCCCACCCGGTCAGCTCAGACAGCAGAGCTGTATGTGCTTGTGAGAGCCTTTGAATTATACCAGGACAAGACAGTGAATGTTTTTACTGACTCTAAATATGCATATGGGGTGATACATGCATTCGGGAAACTATGGGAAGAACGAGGTTTATTAAACTTCAGGGGAAAGAAATTAGTTCATGAGAACTTAACCTCTGGCCTGTTAGAGGTGGCGAATTTAACCAACAAGGGTAGCAATTATACACGTTATGGGACACCAGGCAGAGTGCTCAGAGGAGGCAATAGGAAACCGACTGGCTGATGAAGAAGCTCGAAAAGCTGCATTGTTGCCAGAAATCTCTAAGATCCTCCCCTTGCTCACATTAACTACATCACTGCCAGAGAAACTGTCTTTTCCACCAGAAGAACTTGAGATAATTAAAAAGGGTGGGGCAGAGGAAAAAGGGGGATAATTAGTTTACAAAGGATAGTAAGCAGTAGATACCAAAAGCTCTGGCCTTACAGCTGTTAAAACAACTTAATGAAGGGAGCCATTGGGGCTCTCGGGGACTGGCAGAAGCTTTCCTCAAAATGCATGCTGCTGTGGGTCTTTTTACTCTAGAAAAGTGAGCTATCAAAGGTTGTTTAATTTGTGCTAAAACCAGTAACAGTTACAAAGAAACTTGCCAGGAGAGAGAGGCCTTGGGCTATATGTCCCTTCCAGAGATGCCAGGTGGATTTTACCGAAATGCCATGAGTGGCAAGGTTTAAAAACCTTCTGGTAATAGTATGTCAGTTAACAGGGTGGCCAGAGGCATTTCCAGCCATTTCAGCAACTACAAGATCAGTTATTAAAGTATTTTTGGAACAAATAATTCCAAGATATGGGATTGTAGAAGCAATAGACTCAGATAGGGGATCTCATTTTACAGGAAAAATTCTTCAAGGAATTATGACAGCTCTAGAGATAAGATGGAATCTCCACACCCCCTGGCATCCCCAGAGTTCTGGCAGGGTGGAGAGGATGAATGGAAAAATAAAGAAACACCTTCTGAAGCTAGTAATAGAAACTAAGATGCCATGGGTACGGATCTTGCCACTAGCTTTAGCAAGGATAAGGGCTAGACCCAGGGGAGATATTCAGTTATCTCCCTTTGAACTGATGTTTGGAATTCCTTACCCTTACAATTCCCAGCCTAGTGGGGGCGGGGGGGGGGGGGGGTAGAGATAAGTGATGTATATTTAAAACAATATGTGGCCAGGATACTGTCTCTTGTGAAATCTCTTCGACAGGAAGCTCAGCTGGCACAGACCCTGCCTTTGGACTTTGCTGTTCACAACATCCCACCAGGAGATTGGGTCCTAATTAAGGAGTGGAAAGAAGCACCACTAGTGGCTAAGTGGCATGGACCTTTCCAAGTGTTGCTGACCACAGAAACAGCTGTCAAGACAGCAGAACATGGGTGGACCCACCACACTCAGGTCAAGGTCTCTGAGGCCCTGGAGATTTGGACATCTCAGCTAGAAGAGAAGGATGGGAAGCCATGACTGACACTCCGCAGGAGTAGACTGGAGCAGTAGCCAGTGCGTTGACATCGGGGGAAGCCTCGTGTGCCTACCCACAGAGTGCCTGCTGAAATAGTTTGTGTGGGCATCCCTCCTCTCGGATCTCCAGTCACTGAGGGCCAATCCTCGCTGTCATTGTTTTCTTTATGTTAAGCTGTTTCTGTGCCTTCGCTTGCCACAGGTGGTGTGGAGGACAACGTGAAAGTGAAAATTAGGTTAGGAGGTTAGATTACACCATTAGAATGTTTCTCTTAATAATCTTACCTTTATATTGCCAGTTAGGTTAAGGCCTAAAGTGGGAAAATAATTTTTTAACCTTAGGCAAAGAAGTAGCAAAAACCTTTAACCTTAGCAATTGTTAGGTCTGCAGAGGGTCAGGGGGACCTAAAGACTGGCCATGGGTGGCCAGCCCAGTCAAACCCAAATAGTGGGTTAGCACCCTAAGTGAGGTCCATAATGGAACAGGATTTTAAGATGAAGAAGGAAGTCCATGGCGGCTTCATTCTTCTAAAAGAGGCATTTATTGTCTAAATAGAACAGGAAGCATATATGTGGGGAAAAGTGTTCGTGACTGGACTTTAAGTTTAGATTGTTAGCCCCCCTACTGCCCTCCTCATGATTGTTCCAGATATCAAGGCAGATAGAATCAAATACATTTTACGCTCACTAATAGTCGCTAGGTAAGGTGTTCCTTCCATAATTACCAAAAATATTTTAAAGGGTGTAGCCTTCCCCATGAGACTAGACAGCCGCCGAAGGCAAAAGAAGAGTCTTGACTCTCTGACTTCAGGTTGGATATTTCTGCTTTTATTCTTGTGTCCTGCTCAGCTTTGGAGACCCTTCCTGATGGACAACCGATGCCAGAGAGTGCTGGCCCCTACCCCGCTGTGGCTTTTTCCCCCAGGGGGCAGGGCCCATAGGCAATACCCAGAGGCATCACCTGTTGGGGAGGATGAAGCCAGAAAGCCCTATAAATATGATTGCTTAGATTCTGAGAATGAGAAACCTGTAAGTGAGATAGAATTGAAAGTAAGTTTTGATGTTTGAGATGTATTAGATACTGAATCTCTGGGAAAACAGTTATGTGACCATCTGAAAGTTACCTGCAGCCAGACCCAGAGGTCAAATGGAATGTTCTGTCTCACCCCTCAATGTATGGTTTATCCCACACCTGTACCCCTCCCCTGAAATATCAGGTATCTGTAACCCCATTGGCCCAAGGCTTGTTCCAGCCCACCTTGAAGACCCCTGATAAGGGGTCCCAGGGGGGCTGGACGGTCTCTTTTTGCTTGCACCCTTCCCTGAGGACTTTCCTCTCTTGGAATTTCCTCTCCCTACTTCTCCCTTCCCCCACCTTCCTAGGCCTTGCCACGAGCTGCAGCCTAGCGGCTCAGAGCAAGGCCTCTACATCCCTTACAATAAACCTCATCTTCTAAAACCTAACTTCAGAGATCTCTCGTCTACATTTATCTACACCGTCCTGGAGTCCTCAGCAGCAGGAGGAAGCTATTTCTACAATCACCCAATCAGTGATCAGTGGGAGGAAACAGGATTAGGTTACATCTCAGTGAGGGGGATGGGCACTGCTGGGCAGGGACAGATAGAAAAGAACATTACAAATATAAACCCAATTAATGCATTACATTTCCCCTTTTCTTATTAAATTAAGAAGGAGGAAGGCTCTGTTCGTGGGAGATGCTCAGAGTTTGGACCTTGAGTACCTTTAAAGTTGCAAAAGAATTTGACCTTTAGTGCAAACTGTTTAGAAAGACACTGTCAAGGAATAATGATAATTAGAAGGAGAAGGTGCGGTGCTTTCTCCTCCTCCAGGCAGCACTGGCCACTTGTGGGCCCTCTGCAGGGGGTTTTGTAGTTTTGGGGATGAAGGGTTTCACCCACTCAGCTGGCACCCACTTGAGATCTGGGGGAGTGGACACATAGGCGTACCCACGACCCCAGGTGACCTGATCATGAGGACTTTTTGTTTCTCTGGTCACTGGATCCTTTACTATCATATCTGGTGTCTTTTGCTGAAAGGCAGAACTGGTTAAAGCAGGATTATTTAGTTTAACATTTACATTTTCTAGTTTCTTTGAAAAATTTCCTTTAGACCTTTGAGACCTCCCACCCCCATTGTCCCGAAAGTCCAGAAATGGCTTCTTCAAAGGACATTGAGATGCCCAATGTCCAGCCTGGTCGCACAGGAGACACGTTGTTCTTCTCTTGGGCGGTGGCTGTGGTATACGCAGCACGGTGTTTGCAGCAGTTTTTTGTGGTGGCTTGACTCTGGAATTGTGGTTTTGATGAGCTTTTATGAAGGGAATCTTCCTGGCACACACCTGCAGCATGTCATGTAAAGTTGAAGCTGGTTCTGTGGACAGGCTGAGGGTAGCTGCCTTGCACTGTTCATCTGCATTGGCCAGAGCCATCTCCTCCAGGACTTGTTCCTGGGCTCCCTTATTCTTAACCTGTAACTCGATAGCTTGTGTTAAACATTCCACAAATGTTACTAAAAGTTCTGATGGAAGCTGCTTTATTTTACTATAAGGTTGGAAAGACTTATCGGGCTGGGTTGCTAATTGAATGGCAGAAAAGTCGGGATCACTCCCTGCTTCCGGGTTCCCGGCTTCCCCCCCCCTCCCCCCCCCCTGGGGCGCAGGAACCGGGACTGTGGGTGGGGAAACCGTGGGAACCAGGGGCAGGGAGGGGCTAGAGGCTTGAGTCACATGGGGAGGAGTCGGAGGGCGGAGGTTTGAGGGTAGGGGACAGAGTCAGAGGAGAGGGCGGTGCTGGGGGCAGCACCAAAGTGAACGAGGGGTCAGACAAAGGAATAGAGTCCTCCTGGTTCCGAAGCACATGGCTTCGGCCATTTTGGACAAAGGAATCCCCTCCATCTTGTGACTCCCCCACCCGGGGACTGCTGAGATGGGAGGTTTGAGCACTCAGACTGCCTGCAAAGGTACATGCTGGGGAAAATTCACAAAAAAATGGCCTTTTTTCCTTTTTATTTTGCTTTTGCAATGCAAACTTAATTTTTAAGGTATAAAAAGCAAAATTTGCATCTTCTTTATTGTTAGAGGAGCCAGATTCAACTATTTTTTTTGTTATAGCCTCCCAGAATTCTGGGGAGCTTATTTGCTCTAATGATAAGTGTGGAAACTGAGAAAATAACCACAGGGCTAATTTTTTCAGCTGTTTCTTTGAATAATGGGTCTTGTCATTATTCAAGGTATATAAAATGTAATAATAGACTCTTTTGTGGGGAACAGACAGTCTTGCACCCATTTTGGCTTAGATTTTGAGTTTCTGTGTCCTCCCTATTGTTACTGAGAAACTGAAAAGAAAAAAACTTGCTGGAGAGAAAAAAAGGCCAAAAGGAGTTCCTCCCCCCCCAAGGCTGCCGAAAGAAACGTGCTATCTCTAAAGCACTTTGAAGGTTCACTCTGAAAGCAAAACCTTCCCTGATAGAGAAAAAACCCTTTTCCCTGAGGAATCCTACCTCTGAAAAAGATTTTCCCTTAGAAAACCGAAAGTAATACTCACCAAAATTCCAGTGTTTCTTTCCTTTCTTTCCCAATCACTCCTTTTACCTGGAGACCCCTCTTTGGTGCAAAAAGAGCTTCCAGTCTCTGATCCTAGGGTCATCTTTCCACTAGCATGTGGCCGTCCCTAGGCAGCTTGCCGGTCGTGGGCTTCTTTGCAGCACTCCAGAGGGATTTTTGAGTCCAAGGAAGAAAACTGCAGCCCTGGCCTGTAGAGTCCTGTATTTTGGAGACTCCACAGTGAATGCCAAGCCTGATGGGTCTGTCTCTGCGTGGGTGGGCTACATTTCGTGACTCACGTACCTGCGTGAGATTCCTTGGCCACGTACTCCCCAAGTGGTTCTTCCAGCTTTTTGGGAACCTCTTGTGGCTTCAAGCCCCAGTTCGGGCCCCAATTGTAGCCTTCCCCACGAGACTAGATGGCCGCTGAAGGTAAAAGAAGAGTCTTGACTCTCTGACTTCAGGTTGGATATTTCTGCTTTTATTCTTATGTCCTGCTCAGCTTTGGAGACCCTTCCCGATGGACAACTGATGCCAGAGAGTGCTGGCCCCTCCCCCGCCGTGGCTTTTTCCCCCAGGGGACAGGGCCCATAGGCAATACCCAGAGGCATCACCCTGTCGGGGGCTTTCCCCAACATTCAGGTGGTTTCAGGGTCCTTTGCTCCCCTGCACAGCTCTGAGCCAAGCCGAAGGAAGAGACGGAGTTCTCAGGTTTAGATTTTTCAGTGTTGCATACTTCGTTTATTGTTTCTTATCTTGCAATTTTCTCGGAGTCCGACAAGATGTTCGCAGCTGCATGGATTCCTCACGTCTCCCCCCGAGCTGGGTTGTCCTTATCTTTTATACTAATTACTACGTATTTCTTGTTTACTATTTCTTACCAATGTCTATCACTATTACGCAAAAGGTCATCTTTACTTTGACCCAATCCTCACTAACTACTTTGTGCCACGTCAATGCAGCAATGGAGTGAGGGAAGGAGAAGGAGAAGAAGAAGGAGACAACGCCCCAGATTCTCCATCTTGTCCCCATTCACTTCAATGCTAGGAACCTAAAATTACTATTTTCTCACCCTGTGATAAGCTAAACTACTATTTTTCACATTCTTGTGGCCTGTAAATCTTCTCTCAGTGTAGGAAGTTTTTCCCATGGACTGAGATCAAAGCCAGTGTCTCTCTGAGCTCTGGGCTGGGGTCCCAGACCCCCCTGCCCAGGTCCCTGACCCTCCAGGGCAACCAAAGGAATGCCCTGGACTCCAACATCACCCAATCAGTGATCAGTGGGAGGAAACAGGATTAGGTTACATCTCAGTGAGGGGGACAGGCACTGCTGGGCAGGGACAGATAGAAAAGAACATTACAAATATAAACCCAATTAATGCATTACAACAGAAGGGTGTAAAGCAGTAAGGAAATATAGGTTTTTTTACCCTTTATTTTTAAGCTGCTCCCGAGATAATTCCACAAGTGGGACACATATTGTCTCTGACTATCAGTAGAAATAGCAACACTGGAATGGAACTCGGACCCTTTTTAATAGATTCTCGTTCAGATCCAACAAAACATATAGGATGTAACTGCAAGTAGAAACCTTATGTGAGAGCTTAGAAATCCAATATTCCAACATCAGATAGTATTAGATTATTTATTAGCAGAAGAAAGAGGAGTGTGTGGAAAATTAAATGACTCAAACTGCTGTTTGCAAATGGATGACAATACAAAAGTAGTAAAAGGAATAACAAAAGGAATAAAAAAGTTAGCTCAAGTGCCTGTCGAAACATTAAAAAAGATAGAATAGGACATGTTTTCATAGTTACCCGGTGAACTGAGTTAAACAAATGTTTTTCTTTCCTCTCATATGTTATAGTAACTCTAATGTCTTTATCATGCATGATCCCTTACTTAGTACAACTTATTCAACATGTGATCAAAGGGATGCAGGTAGCAGCGATGCCTACTGATCCAGAGATGGCTACAAAAGGACAGAAATTGATGTCACTTCAAATAATTGCAAAACGAAAAAAAAACAAACCCAAGAACAGAAAATTAAGTCAATAATAACTAAAGTTTGTAAAGACAATTGTTAAAAATAAAAGGAGGGATTGAGAGGAATGACAAAATTTGTCTTTACAAACAAGCCCTGGGTCTGCTGGTAGATAAAACTAGCACTGAGAGATAAAAAAAAAAACAATGGGAAGGATTCTACTGATTGATGAATGGAAAAGAAGATACTTGCCTTTACAAACAAACCATAGGTTTGTTTATAAATGAAATTGAATATTGAAAGGTGAAAGCAACAATGGGGAAAACCCATAAATCCCATAAAAATTAAAAATTAGGGGGGTTATACATTAAAAGGGGAATCTTAGGTCTTAGGCATTTTGGGAAGTCTGTACCTCTCAAGTACCTCAGCCAATGGGGAAAGAGAGAGGGAAATGCGGCCGGGAAATTAGGATAAAAAGGAGGCTGCGTCCTCCAAAAATCTGAGAGACCCCAGGGGAAATGCCCCATGGCCTCTCCCTTTATTCGAATAAAGTAAAAGGACTCCTCTATCTCCTTTTTGGACATGTGATATATGACCTAAAGTTAATTCGTGTTGTGAAGTGTAATTACTCTGCGATGAAATGTAATAATATGCAATGTAAAATTGACCTGCTTTCAGTCTAAGTTGAGATCGGTAAACCTGAAGGTATGTTTAGGGTTAACTAAGACTAAAACAGCACGGAGGGACACAGGGGTCGAGAGAAAGAAGGAATTTCTGCCGGGAATCGCTCCGGGACGAACCGACAGAGAGGCACCACTAGCGGAAAATGGGAGATGGGCGCGCTAACAATCGAATGATTAGATCAGATTGATATCTTATCTGTTCCGGCCCGATTTAACATTTCCAAACCTCCTCTGGACACGGCAATCACGGCATTGTTCCACCTTGAGAAACCATTCAATGGACCCCAGACCTGAACATGAATATCTAATGAAGCTACCACGGAGGGGGAGTCTTACGGTCTCGGTCCACTCTCAGCGGAAGACTGTATAAAAACCAGCAGTATTGGACCCAGTTTGTGAACAGAGGGGGTGACAGGCTGACAGAGTCTGTTACCACATTCACCCAGTGCCGAAACCCCGGGATTCAACGCTGTCCCTTTTAATTGTGGCTACCAGAGACTGCGTTTAAGTCTCAAAATAAAATTCTAAATTTTGATTTACTGAATTTGGCTTGGCGATTTATTACAGACATAAACCTCTGGTGTTCGTGGATTAATTTTCCTAACAATACTATCAAAATATTAATACATTACTAATCAATACAGAATAATACATATAGTAAATATCTTGCATAGAGCCATATAATATGCACTTTTCACATCAAGCAAGGACAATGACTGTCAACAGTGGCATGGGAAATGCATACCTGATGTGGGGGTTCAGAGGACTGGCAAGAAATCCTGTTATAAAACTGTCTTTTTGCCCTGAAGGAGGAAAGAAAAAAGAAAAAAGGAGTGTCTGCCATTTAGAAGCATATTCCTTTTAGTAGCCTTCAAGCTCTTCAGACATGCCCGATCATTGTGTAGAAATCCTGATGGTATTTTCCACACAGAATGAAGCTACAAAACACAAAGGAACCAGGCAAAGGAGATGCCAGCAAGCCTTGCTAAAGGAAACACCATGTAAATCAGGGAGAGGAGGTCACAATGACTATAGGATGTATTACTTCTATAGCAGGGGCCAGCTCAACCTTTGGCTTGATGTTGGGGGTTAGGTTTGTTCCTTTTTGTCTTAAAGAATTTTTCCCCCATAAGTTGCTAAGAAACAAAGTGCTGGTACTTCGATGGTATTTGACTAACACAAAGGAGGGGGAAGATCATGGGAGTTTTGGGGCAGGAAAAGGACAGGGCTGGGGGAGCTGGGGGGGGGGGGCAGTTTTGCTCTGGGCATTGGAGAGGACTGCAAGACTGCTCTTTGCTGCAGAAGAAGTCCACTGTCAACAGAAAGTCCGGTCCTGGGAGATCTACCATCATCTATCTGCTCATGTGCCCAGGAATTCTGAGCTCCTTCACCTGCCCTGCTGGAGCTGGGCCAGCCCTGCCCAGGAGTTGCAGCTTCTTCAGCACTGCTTTTATTTTCTTTTTGCTACGCTGTAGCCCCGCACCCCCCTGCTTGCCGGGACATCCCGCCCCTGCCTTGCCGGGGACAATCCTGACTTTCCAGTCACCAGCCCCGGAGTTTCCACCATTCCAGCTTGGTGCCCTCGGAGTCCCAAGAGATCAGACTGCCCCCGGCTTTGTGAAACAAAGCCCCTCGAGGTTCCTGGTTCTGTTTATTATTATTGCCGTAGTTGTTGTTTGCTTGCCCTGTTATATTTTCTAGTAAAGAACTGTTATTCCTTTCCCTGTAGTCCTGCCTGAAAAAGCCCCTTTAATTTCCTAAATTATAATAACTTGGAGGGAGGGGATTGGAATTCCCCCATTCCTAGAGGCCCTGCCCCTCCTAGCAGATACCTGTCAAACCAAGCCACTTGAGAACAAGATTAAGCCTGGGCAAATGTGTTAAATGACATTGTGTAGGGAGGATGTCATGGCTGGCCTTCACGCATCAAAGGTTACCATCCAAGTCATGGCACAGGAACACAGATTTTTTTTTACAGATCTGACCCATGCCTCAGCTAACCCAGTCTCCTGCTCTCAGATGCAGCCCATGACAGTGCTTGAAGCATTAGGGTTAGGGTTAGAAAAGGAGGGTCCTCCCTGGTTTCAGCTCACTGACAGTGCAGGGCCAGACTTGATGAAGTGTCTTCGCTAGTTCCTATATTTGTTCATCTAATTAGGGCCACTGGACATCAGAAGATTACATGCACAGGTAGCAGTATCAGCAGCATGGCAAACCCTGAGTCATACTACGTGTTTGCAGCACTGTAGTATGGAAAACAAACCCAGGAGTATGGTGGAATTATTTGTTGATCCTGTATATTGGTAGACTCTTTCAAATAGTTTCTCTTCACTATTGCTATGGACAAATCAGTAGCCAATTTAATATAAAGTAATTTTATTTTGCCATTTTAAAAATAATAACAGTCTGAAACAGCCGCAATAAAAGAGACAACCTCAATCTCGGGTTATCGAAGTTGGGTGAATGTGGAGACGGTAATGAATGAACCAGTTCTCCCCGTTCACGATTGCCTAGATCCAGTGGTCAGGTTTTATACAGCTTTTCTCCCCTGAGGCAGTTTTATTGTTAGTTCGTATCTGAAATACATATTCATGTGTTTTCTTTCTCTGGCCGTTCTGAGAAATCGGTATTGAGATGCTGATGGCGACATTTCTGGGTCTTCCTCTTCTAGACGGGTATCATGTGTTAATCACTGGAGGAGGCAGGTGGCTCTTCCTTGATGGATGGGACATCTCCTGTTTGGCCATTCCTTTTGGTTGCTAATCTGGGCTTCGCCCTGCTATTGTCTGGAGTCTCTATATTTGAAAATCAGTCTTGGCAAACAGGAGGGTTTCCACAGCTTGGTGGAAACCCTCTGCTTGTAATACAGTTTATAGTTTACAACATATAGAACACGAATTTATCCCAAAATATCTATCACACTATCAAGTAATAACTCAAAAAAATAAAACAAGATATTCCTACTGATTGATAATTTTTTTCCTTTGTTCAACCCTGGTCTGTCTGAGTGGCTTTGTCAGACAGAGACCTCATCAGCACTGCTCCCACAACAGCATCATGGAGATCTGACAGTGGCAGTTTCCAGCCCTGTCCCATAAACAAGCAGAGTTTTCCAAGCCCTTTCCTGCTTGCACTATGTTCTAAAACAAATCCATAACCAGAAAAGTAAACAACTGTGTGAAAAGTGCATATTATATGGCTCTACGCAAGATATTTACTATATGTATTATGTTGTATTGATTAGTAATGTTGTATTAATATTTTGATAGTATGGTAAAGGTAGTTTTGTAGTTAAAATGTAGTTTTTATGTACCAACCACAGGAAAATGTAAATCTTTCAGAGAAAAAGAATCTACTACTTCCTTATCAGAAGAGACCAACTTCTCCTGCCTTGCTCAGCCCTGAAGATGCCATAGAGATTAAAGGAAAAAAGTGACACTAACCAGAGACAATTCTTTTTTTGAATGGAATTTATGGATCCTATATGAAATGTATGAATATTCAACAGGCTATTGCTTTTAAGAGATAATCCTTTGTTAACGGGGGTCCTTCTTCGGAGCTTTTTGTTCGGGAAGGCACCCAGACGTCTGTAACTTTGTTTTTATTGCCTCGTATTGTCCTAACTCTAATTGTTCAATTTTTTTACTCTAATTCTATTTTTATAACCATCTTATTTACTATTAAACTTTCAAAATTTTAAAACAGGTGATTGGCGTTTTTCACAATTGTGGTAGCAGAGGATGGTTATAACACCTCACTGCTGGTGCCCCAGTGGAATCAGGGTGAGGACAGCACGCCCTGCCCAGTTGGCAGCCTCTCTCTGTGTTCCCCTGGTGTGACCGATAGATGCAGGTTATAAAACAAAGAAAAGGGAAAAGATTCCCTAAAACCGGGGTAATTAGCCCCTAAGACTAAAGTGTACACAAAGACTCAAGGACAAAGGATAGGTAAGTACTGGTTTGGATGGGGCGGTTAAGGGGGGGATGAATGTGTGTGAATGAGAGGCAGCTGGTTATACCAGACCTGCTACATGAGTGTGGAGTCTCCTATGCTGCGTTTCCGTTCTTTCGTGAGAAAAATGGCCAGTAAAGAGATGAAGCGGGTAATAAGAGCGAGAGAACCCCCCCAAGGAAACTGGGACTGAGTCTTAGGGAAGGGGTGGGACCCCTAGGAGAGAGAAAGCAGAGGGTTTTCCTAGTATAATCCATTGAAAAAAAAAAAAAAAAAAAAAAAAAAAAAAAAGGAAAGGGCCCCTAAAAAGTCTGCTGGATTGAGGGATGAGAGTGCCCAAGAGCATCCAGGACTGAAACCTGCTGGGCTGAGGGATTAATATCCCAAGACCACCCAGGGTTCTGCCGGACTGAGGTTATGCCCAAGAGCATCTAGGTTTGGACAACACAGCTGGATTGAGGGATAAAAATGCCCAAGAGCATCTAGGGTTGGACAACACAGCTGGACTGAGGGGATATCCAAGAGCACTGTGACTGGCCAGTAACACCTAAAACTGTAATAGGTGATTTGAAAGTAATAGGTACCTTGTTGTTTTGTTGTATGAGAGTGAGTCACACACAAAATCTGCCTCAGCTTCCCGGGCGGGTGGGACTGTGGCAAGAGGTGTAAGTGACCCACAAACAGGCCATTGTTCCCCGGGCGGGTGGGGGCTATGGCAGAACGTGTGTGTGACCTGCAAATCAGCCCTTTTCCCTCCGGGTGTGTGGAGGGGGGTTGTGGTAAAAGTGTAAGTGACATGCAAAATAGCCTCATAGGTGGACCGGCACCAGAGGCGACCAGATTCTGGGCCCTCCTCGGAGGCCCAGCTATACTGGAACCCAGAGGCCAACCCCAAGGCAAGGGGAGGCCACACGGAGCCACGATTCTCTGGCGACAGGGATTGGCTTCATGTCCTAAGGGTGTGAAAGAATGTGTGAAAGTGAAAGAGAAATGAAGTAAGAGTAGATGGATGAAAGCATATGTAATGTTGATTGTTAATTTTAAAATTCACTATATCTCCTTGGAAGGAGGTGTATTGTATTGAATACTTTTGTGAGAAAGAGGGGATTTTTTTGTGTGTGCATAGATAGAAGTAAGTGGTCTTTAGGTTGTAAGAGAAAGTGAAAAACAGAGGTGGGGAACGAATAGATAAAATCTTGAAAAATGGGACAGAAAAACAGTAAGTTGGATACAGGGAAGAAAAAGGGTGTAAAAAATTACCAATGGAAATATCTCAAGATAGCCCTCTTGGCATTATGTTAGCTAACTGGGATAACAACCCTTGTACAAGAAGAAAGGAAAAGATAAAGATGATACAAGTTTGCATGATAGAATGGGCAGAGAAGGAAATAAGATCTGACCACGTTTACTGGCCCAGATACGGCTCTTTTGAAAATTGGATTTGTCAGGCTCTAAATGTATTTGTAAATTCAAAAGAACCGTTTAATCCTGAAGAAAGAGAATATGCCACATGTTGGACAGGAGATTTTAGGAGAATAAAAATCTTTAAAGTATCAGAAACCCCCGAGATGAAACAAGAAAAGAAAAAGGGGAAAGAAAAGGGAGGGGAACAAGAAAAAAAAGAAGGAAAAAGAGTGGGATCCTTTGCAGGCTTTGCCCCCTCTGTTCCCGCTCGCGCTCCCGCCGTTCTCGGCCGAGCCCGCTGTCCCGGGTCCCGCTTCAGCCTCGCCTGCCCCGGTTCCTGTCTCGAGTGCCGGCTCGCAGCCCGCGGCAGCTGCGCCGGTTCCCGCATACACCCCATCCTCGGCCCCGCCGGTGAATTTGTCTGCCCCGGCCGCCTGGTCCGCGGCCACCCTAACGGCCATGCTGGAGGTCCCTCCTGACGCGTGGTCTAAGACCACCATCCCGACCGTGCCGGGGGTCCCATCGGTCCCAGCCGTCCTATCTCCAATTGCTTCCCCCACTGCCCGATCCCCGGCTGCCCTGCCTGTGCCGGCTGCGCTGGGCGCTGCCGCCGCTCCTTTGTCTCTGTCGGGAGCCGCTGACTCAGCCGCCATTAGCCCCGTGCAGGCTGTCCGTGCCCCCCTCTGGTATCTCCCAGAACTGCCCCCTCCTCTGCCGGTCCCGGCAGCAAACCCCGCCTACGCTCCGCCCTTGGAGGACCAAGCCTCGGCGCTATGCCCTCCCCTCACCCCCCTTCCAGCCCTGAGCTCCGTTCCCTCAGTAAACACAGCTACTGCTCAGAGAAACGATTTCTCCCTAGAGATGCCTTATCGAAACACTAGAAGTTCAGTTAAAAGACAGCCCTCCCTGATGCTTCCTTAAAACACGGGAAAAAGACTATAGAAGATAAAAACCAAAAATGGAATAAAGAAATTAGTCTATTTCCACTAAGAGAAGTCCCAATAGGAGGGAGTGGAACAGGGTTTGTAAATGCCCCTTTGACTTCTCCTGAGGTCAGAGATTTTAAAAAAGGAAATCAAAGGAATTTTAGAGGATCCCATAGGCACAGCTGAACAATTAGACCAATTTTTAGGTCCGAATATTTATATGTGGGAAGAGATGCAGTCTAAAATGAAAATAATATTTTCTCAGGAAGAAAGGCAATTAATCAGAGCAGCTGGAATAAAAGTTTAGGAAAAAGAGAACCCACAGGGGCCCCCTGGAGAAGACAAAATGCCAACTGTGCCTCCTGAGTGGGGTCAAAATAATGAGGAGGGGAGGAAACACATAAATGAATATCGTACTTTTAAAGGTAAACTAATTTTGTGCACACCTCATGTGGTTCAAAATGTGTTAAATCAGAAAGCTGAAAAATGGTTGACAGACTCTAGAATGTTAAAATATGAAGCAATCTTGATAGATAGTGATGATCTGACATTAGAAGTAAACAGAAGTTTAAATCCAGCTCAGTTCTTATATAGAGAACCAGCAGATAACCTAATACATAATTATTTAGAAATTATCCAGTACCAAACAAAAGTTCGAGGGGATCTTGAAGAACAAGTCCTTTCAGGAGGGGAAATAATCTATGTGGATGGTTTCTCCAGATGTATGCAAGGAAAAAGGATGTCAGGGTATGCAGTAGTTGATGGAAAAAACATGCAAACTATTGAAAAAGGAAAATTACCTTGAAACTGGTCAGCTCAAACTTGTGAATTATACGCTCTAAAAAAGGCACTGGAATATTTAGCACACAAGAAAGGAACTATATACACTGATCCGAGGTATGTTTATAGTAGTACGTACTTTTGGAAAAATTTGGGAAGAAAGAAGATTACTTAATTCAAGAGGAAAAGGAATAGTACATGAGGGGCTCATTTTAGAGATTTTAGAGGCATTAAAACTACCTGAAGAAATAGCTATAGTACACATTAAGGGACACCAAAAAGGAGTAACCCCAGAAATAAGAGGAAATAATTTAGCAGATCAGGAAGCTAAGGATGCAGCAGAAAATGGAGCTGAAAGAGTCATGTTAATATTAACTCCAAATGAAGAAAAATTGGAAATCCCGAAGTTTAGTGAAGCAGAGAAAAAAGAATTAAATAAGATAGGAGGAGAACAGGCTGAATCAGGGAAATGGAAACTTCCTGATGGAAGACAATTACTTAATAAATTACTGGCTAGAAAAATATTAGAAGATATGCATCAGAAAACCCATTGGGGTACTCAGGCCTTGTGTGATCATTTTTTAAGGAACTATGGATGCATTGGGATTTATGGAGTAGCAAAGCAAGTAACTGAAAAATGTATAACTTGCCAAAGGATAAACAAAAAGGTGATGAGAAAAACAACATTAGGAGGTCGTGAGTTAGCTCTTCGACCATTTCAAAGTATCCAAGTAGATTTTACTGAACTTCCTCAAGTACAAAGATGGAAGTATTTATTAGTAATAACAGACCATTTAACCCATTGGGTAGAAGCAGTTCCCACCACCAAGACCTCAGCCAACATGGTAAGTAAGACCCTTTTAGAACAGATTATTCCCAGATACGGAATGGTTAATAGAATAGACTCAGACAGAGGAACGCATTTTACGTCAAAAGTGTTACAACAGATAATTCAATCTTTAGGGATAAAATGGGAGCTCCATACCCCATGGCATCCACAGAGTTCTGGTCGTGTAGAAAGGATGAACCAGACTTTAAAGAGAACTTTGACCAAATTAATGGTTGAAACCCAAATGTCATGGGTACAATGCCTACCTTTGGCCTTATTGAAGATCCGAACACAACCCCGGTCAGACCTGGGAGTGTCACCCTATGAAATGATGTTTGGGTTACCCTTTTTAACCACCCAACATGAAAATGCTACCTATGAGGTAGGGGAAATGAGCGTTAAAAGATACGTTAACACCATCGCAAAAACTCTTGAAAACTTACGGTTGAAAGGAATAATCCCTCAAACCACACCTTTAGATTTTAAAATCCATAATGTTCATCCAGGGGAATGGGTGCTAGTAAAAACCTGGAAAGAACAATCTTTAACTCCTCAATGGGAAGGTCCTTTTCAGGTATTGCTGACGATCGAGGCCGCGATCCGGACCAAGGAATGAGGGTGGATCCACGCCAGCAGAATCAAAGGACCTGTGGATGAAGCTAAGGAGTGGACGATTACATCTGAACCGGGTGATACAAAACTGACTCTTAAACGGGGACTGGGTGGTAATGAACTGGGAAGACCCAAATGATCCAAGAAACATACCCAGGATCACACCTAATTGGGAGATAAGGCCAAGCTTATATCAGTGGTTTCAAGTTCCGTCTGGACAAGTTTTGAGGCGCCTCAGATACCCTCCTTGGGGAGGAATACTTCCACTCCAAACAGGAGGATCAGGACTGTTTTGGACAGAGAACTCTTGTATTCACGCCTTAGCCTGTGATTTATACAAGGAGGAAGAGGAGTTGCAACTTCCATCAGTGTCAGACCAAATACCTTGTTTAATCCACCCAAATACCAGACATGCTAGCTGGGTTAAATGTAAATGTTTAAATTGTGGGAAGAATTGGTATTGTAGTTCACACAAGCGACGTTCTCGTTGCAGGAAGTGTCAAGGACCAAATCGATCTCCTATCCAAATAGAATTCCAAGAAACTGAAATAATATCTTTGTTTTGTGGATGGGAATTATTAGTGCCTGTTGAATGGGAGATACCTGAAGAACAGTTGGAAACGACAGTTAAAGAGTGTCAAAAATGATTTGTCTGGAAATTAGCTAAGAGGAAGTGACAAGGAAATAGAGGGCAAGACCAGATTGGCCTCTGTATTCGCCACCAAGAAGATCAAATACACCTGCTGTGGGTTGCAACCCCATAGGCATGGGAGGTGGGAGCATAAGCCATACTGGACCTCTGTTATTCCTTTTTCTGTCACTCAGTTTTTGTCTTTTCCCTTTTGAGATATCGACAAGGCCATGCTATAGGTGTTACCAAAAGCTGTACATGGAAAGACACCGAGGTTCTTTTTTCATTTCTCACACTCATGTCAACAGCCACTGTTACAATCCATCCAAATTAGGCAATTGCATACATAAAGGGAAAAAGTACTGGATTGCAGAGAACTTAGGAACAAGTAGTAGCAGGATGGGAAGTCAGTGCCCAAAAGAGGAGAGATGGAGTTGTTTTACCTACATTATTGGGCACAAAGCATCAGATTTGGTAAAAGAGCAGTTGATAAGCAAAAAAGCTAAGTCAGTAAAACCACCTAAGCCTGTGCCAGTTTCCATCAATGATTTTTATACCAAACTTGAACACCAATTAGAGAAAGAAATAGATATCTCAAGGATGGGTAAAAATCAGTTTGTAGAATTAGGAGAAAGAATAAGTAAGGAACTTAACATAACCAATTGTTGGGTCTGTGGAGGGGCTCTGATGTCAGAAGAATGGCCATGGAAAGTCAGCAGCTTAGGCCCAATTGAGCTTCTAAAATGGAACCAAGCAAGTACAAGTGGAGAAAACAGACCAGAAGGGTGGATTTTAAGCTCAACAGTGATAGGGGAAGAATGTCTCTGGTGCACTGGGAAAAGCTTCCTCTATGAAGTAGGAAAAACACCCTGTAAAAGATATAAGGTTAGTAATGGAACTTCTGTATGGTGGGTCCCAGAAGCACCAACCGTGTATTGGACCCAAGAAAAAGCAAAAAAAGGAAATTGTAAGTATGACAACAAAATAAACCTTTTTCAATGTAATGATACAGGCAAAAATCCTTACTATGGCATCCCAGAAGTTTCCAAATTTTAGGAGAATATAGATCAACAAAAATTTAACTGTTGGAAAGCTCCAGATGGCTTATTTTGGATATGTGGAAAAAGAGCATACCCAAAACTCCCCTCCCAGTAGAAAGGGACCTGTACTCTGGGAATTACACAGCCAGGATTTTTTCTTTTACCAGGACCTGATGGGGATCAATTAGGGATACCAGTTTATGAGGATCTAAAGAGAAACAAAAGAGAATTGATTGGAGGATTCCAAAAATGGAGAGATGAGGAATGGCCCCCTGAACGCATACTAGAAACATATGGGCCAGCCACCTGGGCACAAGATGGGAGTTGGGGATATCGAACCCCAATTTATATGCTAAATCGTATTATAAGACTTCAGGCCGCTGTAGAGATAATAGCGAACAAAACTGGTCAGGCAATGGAATTAATATCAAGGCAACAAACCCAAACAAGAGCGGCTGTGTATCAGAATAGGTTAGCTTTAGACTATTTGTTAGCTGAAGAAGGGGGTGTTTGTGGAAAATTCAATACATCAGATTGTTGTTTAAAAATAGATGACAATGGAGATGCCGTCCTGGACATAGTCAATGATATCAGAAAAATTGCCCACGTACCAGTTCAAAAGTGGGAATCAATGCTAAATACTAGCGGTTGGGATAATGTGTTGGGAATAGAATGGTGGAAAAAGTTAGGCTTCTTCCTTTTATGCGCTACAGCTGATTTAATATTTCTTCCTTGTTTGATTCCCTGTTTCATTCGGCTCATCACCAGTGTGGTCCAAGGCATGCAATTAGTGAACATGGTCCAAAAGTTGCCTACAACACCACCACCACAAAGGATTATGGTGTTAAAGAAACAAAATAATATAAAAGACCCCTTCAAAGAAGCGAGATTGATTTGTGAAAAAAATGAGCGAATAATGAAAGCTAGAAAACAATGAATATTGCTCGAGCCAAATTAATTATAAAAAGAAAGAGGGAGGATTGTGAAAAGTGCATATTATATGGCTCTATGCAAGATATTTACTATATATGTTATGTTGTGCTAATTGTTAATGTGGTATTAATATTTTGATAGTATGGTAAATGTATTTAAAATGTAGTTTTTATGTACCAACCACAGGAAAATGTAAATCTTTCAAAGAAGAAAGAATTTACTACTTTCTTATCAGAAGAGACCAGCTCCTCCTGCTTCTCTCAGCCTGGTGGACGCCATAGAGATTAAAGGAAAAAAGTGATACTAATCAGAGACAATTCTTAGTTAGAATGGAATTTATGCATTATGTATGAAATGTATGAATATTCAACAGGCTATTGCTTTTAAGAGATAATTCTTTGTTAACAGGGGTCCTTCTTCAGAGCTTGTGGCTCGAAACAGGCACCCAGACGTTTGTAACTTTGTTTTTATTGTCTTGTATTGTCCTAACTCTAAAATTGTTCAATTTTTTACTCTAATTCTATTTTTATAACCATCTTATTTACTATTAAACTTTTAAAATTTTAAAACAAGTGATTGGCGTTTATCACACTAAATGAGACGGAGGGGTGGAAAGGACATCCACCAGCCTCCCTCATCAGCACGGCTTTGCATCTCTACAGCCCTGCAGCCGGGGGCAGAGAATCACATGGCCACTGCAGGCCTGGGCAGATTTAACCCTTTCATGGCAACATGAAGCTTCCAAGGCCTAACCCTTCCCTGAGAGAGAAAAGAAAGAGACAGAGTGTACGTAGAAAAGACACCGCATGAAGTCAGTGGATCAGAAGTGAAAGAACTGATAATATTATTGGACAGAGGGATTGAAGAAGTCGACATTTTTAACTGGACTTCTCTGGGGTAAACTATGGAGAAATGGACTGTTCCTTGTAACATCTTAATGTTGTTTGGGGGAATGCTGGTTCTAATCAAAATTGGGGACTGATATGATTGAGTTTTAAGTGAGAATCTCAAAGCCCTCGCTCCTGGGTTAAAAGGAGGTCTCAGCCTTTGAGACAAAGATGATTTTAGATAGAAAGTGATTTGAAGCCCTTGGCTCCTGGGGTAAAAGAAGATCTTTATTTCTTTTGACATAGAGATGATTTTAGAGATAGAAGAAGAGAATCCTTGTTTTGTACTAGAAGAAGCATTCTTAAACAGTACCCCAAATACACTGAGAGGCCCATGAGTAGCCAGGGGAAAGGCTGCTAATGGGTGGGACTGCACAATCTGCAAAAATTCCAGGCAGTTGCAGATTTGTGACATTGGGAGCCACTAGACTGTTGTAGTCTTGTGGCGAGTGTCTCCATGGTACTCTAGAGAGACTCCTCTCCCAAAGTGATGAAAGATTATGTTTAAATGGTGAAACTGACTGAAAATCACAGGTTGTGTCTCTCTATGTTGTTTTGTAAGAAAGTTAACAGTTTGTAGAGGGAGGGAAGAGTGTTTTGGAGTTTGATTCTATTTTGTTTTCATTTTTTTTCTCAACTTTCTTTTTTTCCATTCTTTTAGCGTGTGTTAATAAACTATTTGTTTATTTTTAAGCTTGAGCCTGCTTTGCTTTTCTCCTAATCTTTCTCCCACAAAAAGAGAATAAACCCTAAGACCACTACACTAAATTTGGCAACCAAAATTTAGCAAACATAAAACCACTACAGTGTCCCATATAAGCAAGACTGGGAGAAACAATTCTTGTCTGCCAAGGGCCAAGTGGGTTTTCCACTTGGAGGTGGAAAGGGAGGTGGCTGGGGATTAGCTTAATTCACACTAATCTGTTCCATGCCATATTTTTCCCTGCTCCCATGGATTCCTTGTGCCTTCCTTGGGGTCTGAAGCAATGCCAACAATGGATGGCAATGAGGGAGGTTGTCCTGCAAAGCATGGAGGGGACTGTCACCATGCAGAGAACCAGTCTTCCTGACTGAAGCAGTTCTTTCTGAGCAGCTGATGTAATGGGGATATTCTTAAATGGCATTGGGCTGGAACTCAATTAAGGACACTTGGAACTTGTCATGCCTTGGGGCTGTGTTTCTGGCTACTGAGCACAGCCTTGCCTTGTCCTCCACCAGCAATGCTCATGCCTGGAGAACAGCACAGATGTTCAGTCCCAAGACGCAGCACTGCTCGGAGTCCCAGAGCAGAACAAAACTCAACTGTCACTCAAAGACAGGCACCTGAAAAGGGGCCCAAAGGCTTTAAGCAGGAAGGCAAACCACAGCTCTCATCCATCAGCTGTGCCTCTATAAAAAACATGGTGCCCACATGCAGCTCTGTGCTCCCTCACTGAGGTCCCAGAAGTGGACAGAGAGGTGAAAACAAGAATAAAAAAATATCCTGCTATTTCCAAGCCTCAACCCTGATACATATATTGGTGGACAGAATCTCTGAAAATTACAGGCAGCCTCTGATGAGAACATCCACAGGTGGTCTTTTCTCTGCAAATCTTAAGGTTCAGCAAGACTGGGGTGTTTATGTATTCTAGGATAACAAAAAAAAGCACTGCACGAAAAATGCTTACTGCTGGTGAGGATGATTCTTAGTCATCACCTGCAGCAGGAATAGGCCCTGAACATCCAAAGGATACACTCAAAGTATTTTTTGCATCAATATCAATTTGAAAAACTTTGAACAACACAAATGCAACTCTCTTCTCGGTCACTAGCACAGCACAGCAAATCACTAATTGATGGAAATTAAAGAGATCAATAAATATTGATGTTGATTCAGAAATACTTCTGAATTTTAAGCATTTGGCCTGGCAAGACATGAACAGCTGCTAGAGGAAGCACTTCCTTCTCCCTTCTAGTACTGGCACGGGAGACTGAAAGCAGTGAGAAATGTAAAACTTCATTTTGCAAATTTTCTTCACCTTTTCTTGGAGGTCCAGACAGTTTTGTCACAATTCTGATGTCCAGGGCCAAGTAAATTTGAAATATGTGTTGACCAAACAGCTGGCACCTGTTGGGATTTTCCTGAAGTGCTCCTTCCCATGGTGAAAACCCATCACAACAGATTGCCCCTACATGTTTTGATATCATTTTATATCAGGACTCTTTCCTCATTCCTTTGCTTCCTTTGAACCAATGCTGAAAGCCACCCCAGGGACATCTCACAAGGAATTCTTGCCTCTATAGCTCTGAAGAAAACATCTACAGAGCTCTACACACATATATGGTCTCTGGCCTTAAGCTGAGGCATACTCTGACGATGAGCATGATATCAGTGATTAAAAGGTGGCTACAGATACTACTCACATGGGAAATCAGAGGGGGCACACTTTTATAAAACCCTTTGGACCATTTAATTTAGGTTGGTACTGTGGGGTAGAAGTTTCTGTTGTGAAGTATATACATAACATTGGAAGGGATCTTGCTGAGTTTCACAGTATAAAAAAATCATCAGAGGCCAAAGTAAATTAAGAATCATGTTCTTTCTTTAAAAATGCAAATAAACAGTCCACTGAATTGAGCTTTGGCAAAATGAAAAACTTGCAGAGCAGCCAAACCCGAGGAACAGAAAAATGTAACACATTCCTTAGTGTCTTTAAAATAACTCCTTTTCCCCCTGCCTCTTGGTTCAAAACCCCATCCTCCTGCCATATTAAAAATAAAAAACTCATAAACAGCTGGGTCTGCTCAGCTGCAGAATTACTTCAGCCTTTCCATGCAGAGCTTCTGAGCATCAGTATGGTGGTCCAGACCCTGCTAGGGCCCAGATTAACTCACAGTGCTTGAAATGCAGACTACTCAGGTCTGGTGTGTAACAAAGGAAAATATAAACTGCACAAGGAAGAGAAAGTGCAAACCACAAACAGTTTACAAAGCAGAAATGCTCCAGGTCTCCTGAGCAGACAGTGCAGCTCCACATGACACTGGTTCAAATCCTCACCTCTCCCAGACACACACCCAGGGCAAGGCCAAGGTGCCAGTGGCCTACAACACCCCTGGGAGAGTGACCAGAGACTCACCACCCTCAGAACTGCCTTGGACTTTGTTCAGGGATAGAAGGAGGCTGGTTTCCAAGCTTCCCTCAGCCCTAATGCAAACTTGCATGAATTGTCTTCCCCAGGGAAGGTCCCAAGTTCCCCCCACATGACTGATGCTGATGCAGGCAGAGGGTCAGTGGGTGACCCCAGCCCCTCCACCAGGCCACTGCCAGTAGCCTTCGGTGCCTGTGAGCTTAAATACCGAGTGAATGTTGCTTCATGTTGAGTGATGGTGCTTCTCATCTATTTACAATTATTAAATAATTTTATTTGCAGCTTGGCCAGAGAAAGGACTTTGAGAAGAGGCAGCTCTGTGCATCTGGATTTCATTAGAGCTGAACATTAATCTCTTTATGCCTTATAAGCATCCCATTAGCATTATACAGATTTGGCAGTTGTTAAATAGCATTCGCAGAGCTGGCTGGCTAAAAAATGGGTTAATCAACAGCATCTCTGCTAGCACATGCACCATGAAAGGCATTTTCCTCCTTCTGGTGCTTGCTCATCTGCCTGTCAGCATCAGTGTGGGCACACTCATAGCATTTACTGTCAAACTACTTCTCAAACCCCAGGATAGGTTTGTTGTGAATTGCAGGATTTAATTCCACAGAATTCTGCAGTTGATTGAAATGAAAAATAGACATCCTAGCCTCAAACGAGGATCCAAACATCATGAATTTCAGTGGAGCTGTGAGTTTAAAGTTACATGAGCTGGGCAAATAAAAGTAGATTTTGGCTTAAACAATTGCACTTTTTTGCCAGTTTTTGGTTGCAGGAAGGCATTAAGGGTTGAGCAGTGATAGAGGCCAAGAGTCATTGCTCAGAAGCTGAGAAAAGGTCAAGAAAGGGAAGGCAGGAGGGAACAGCATTATGTGAGCTGAGCCCATGTGAAACAGAAGGTACAAAGAAGAGGTTTGAAAACACACCCTGAAGAGCTGCCAGTAGGCTGAGAAAGGGGAGAAGCTGATCAGAGATGATGAGGAGCTTGAAGATCAAATAACATGGAGGCCATGGGAGAGTTTGCCAAGGTTAGCAAAGAAATATGCACATTCTTTTACTAAAAAGAATGCTATGAACCAATGCAAGTCAGGTTATGTGGCCTTAAAGAACACGTCCCATTCTTTGAAGGCATGAGAGGTGGAAAAATACAGTGGAATCACTACTATGCACATAAAGTTCCTTACACAAGGCTGTTATAATTATTCTACAGGAGCAACTGCTGCAAGCCACTGCAGAAACTCAGAGATGAGCCAAGGAAAAGAAACAACAAAGGCAGAAAATCTTGTTCCCTAGAAGACAGTAATAAAATGCCAGTGTTCTGCAGGGGATGGGGGTGGTGAGAGTGGGTATATCAGCCCCTGGCAACCAGAGTAAGGCTAAAGCAGAGTAATGACCCCTCATGCCTCATGCAAGGGCACAGGCTGGGGTTGTGGGGGTTGGATCTGTGTGACAGAGGGGCAGCACAGAGGCACAGAGACATGGAGGTTCATCTGCCCCCAGGAGCACCTGGAGAGTAGCCATGGGGCTTTTTGGAGATGTTCTCTGTGCTTCCATTTCCAATAGAGCCTGAAGGGGCAGGCAATGGAAAACTCCAAGAAACATTCCATTTAAAGACAATTATTCATATATTATTCCCTGCTTTAATTTCTAACAGTATTTCTTTTTCACTTTTGCCTTAACATCTACAGTGTGAAAACTGTATCAGCTGAAACTAGGCTAAAATAGGACATACTGTGGGGTACAGATGACCCCAAAGGCTTCCTAATCTGCCTGTTATGCCCCATTTCCCATTACTTGGGCTTAATATGTTTATGCATTAACTAATACCACCAGTCGAGTATTTTCATGGGTCTTTGGTAAACACTATATTTTGACACAATCTTTCCAATATTGAGGTGTTCAGAGCAAAAAACAATTATCCAGCAAGATTTACAGAAGAGCTACATAGGATTTATATTTGCCATTACTTAGCTGTTAGTACCTACTAGTTTAACTAATTTTCAGGAGGAAAATTTTCCTCAGGTTGAGTCGTAGCCTCTTCATGAGCAATACATACACAAGGACGTGCATATACACATCTGCATACAAACATAATACATGCACAAAGCTCTTCAGGTTATAAATTTCTCAATAAATGTAGCAGACAACTTCAAAACCAAACCAAGCCTTTAAATAGGAATTATGAAAAATAAGTTTTAAATCACAAAAACATCCTGTTTTGCTTCAGTTTCTCTCTCACATGCCACAAACTGGATTCCACCCCAGCTGTTTTCCAAGGGGCTAACTATGGGTGTCTGGTTTTGGAAACTCTCATGTCCTTATCTGTCCTGCCATTTGCTGTGTAGGAACATGAGGAGGGCAGTACTCTGCACAAGCAAAGAAGGGCTGATCCCTAGTGCATGGGCACTGAGCACCCATCCCCATGCCAGTTCCTCTTCCCACAGCTCTAAGACACCTCAGGAGGAAATGCAGAGAAGTGGCAGATAGAAGTGGGGTTTATTGGTTTTTAGCTTTGTTTTAAACCATGGTGACTGTCACGCTTCCAGCCACTGGATGAAGTGGAAACAGTGCTGTTAAGGAGACTCTGTTTGCTCTGTTAGATGTCAGCACCCACAGTGCTGACACTGCCTTGAGGAAATGTCAGTCCCTCACCAGCAGCACACAGAGGGGTGGGGAGCTGCCAGGGCAGATTTCCTGACTTAGCTGAGAAACCAGCCGTGTAGCTCAGTGTGTACCACAGCACCGTGCTTCAGCACAGCCCCTGGGTGACCTCTGCATGCCAGCTCCCAGTCTGACACCGTAGGGTGTCCCCTTAGAAGTGCTGCCAAGCAGCCAATGTGCTGCCCGTGCTCCAGAGGCTACTGAGGGTATTCATTTGAGACAGGTACAGTGTGACAGGTGTGACTGCACACAGGTGATGCAGGACACAGGTGAGCAACAGCCTGAGTGGATGAGTGCTGCTGGGGGCATTCTCAGAGGTGTTAGTATCCAGATCTGCTGGGACCTCTTTCTCCAGCAAGAGCTGAATGGTGTCACTGGCAAGAGTGGAGGAGTGAGTAGTATATGGATGAAGGCAAACAGAACAAATACAGGAATCTGGGGATGTTTTGGAGGGTGCTGGAGTGACAGAGGGGTGGTGAGCCTGGGGCAGGCAGGAAGATGGAGTATAGTGTGCTGATGTAATAGTTCCTTGTAGTCCCCACAAGGATCTCTGCATTGGAGCTGCAAATCAGAATCTTAGGCATTGCAAGCAGGAGAGGATCTGAGATCCCTCATCGCTGGTCATGAAGAATAAGCATCCACTACATCTTCAGGTTAATTAAGAGAAACCATATTCATGGTACAGTCTTCATCATCTTCCACACCTGCGAAGTAAAACCAGTCTGACTACACAGGTGATTGAATCACTTCCCCTGGTTACAACCTAAAAGAATTCCAGCCCCTGGAGCTAGCTCCTCTGCAAAGACAAGGCCACTTCCCAAGTCTGGGGCTAGCCCAGTTGAATTATAATTAAGGAAGGTGGAGCACCAAGAAGCATAAGCAGTCACCTAGACCAGAGCCATGTCAAGTGATCTACATGTGGGTTCAGCCAAAACCTAAAGTGCAACAGCACTTAAAGACAGGTAAAAAGAAAGAAACTGTGTCCAGTGCTGTTGTTATCAAGACCTTCGCTGAGCACCCAGAGACTGCAGGGGACACACACTCATGTATCCATGCCTATCCAAAATCAGGCTGTGCAACCATCCAAAATGTGGTATGATGTTTGAGAGAGATTCCCTGAGGCCACTGACTCTCAGAAAACGTAAATCTTTTTAAACAGACAAACTCTAATATTTATTTTCCTCATGGAAGGAATCTATGTTAATTTTTAAGACCTCACTAGAGGGCGATAAACAGATGGGCTACAACCAAGCTATTGCCTGTGCAGGCAGTGAGATCTTGGAGAAAACTGGTCAGCTGCAGGCTTGGGGGGTAGGTTTAAAAGGTCTGTGCTTACCAAAACAGCCTCCTGAACACCTCTCTCTGGTTCACAGACTAAATACTTCTCTTTAGCTGTTCACTGGAAAGCACCAGTCCAGGGGCCCAGGAAGTTTACCCAGGAATTGGGTGTCAGCCAGGTCACAGCGAGGCATTGGCAGCTGTGTCATGTAGCATTGTGGCAGGATTGTAAAATGCTGCTACCTTCTCGAAGCATCTCCTTCAGAAGCTGCTCAGAGCAAGCTACAGGAACAGCTATTTCAAGTCTATGCACACACATACGCCTCAGTGGAGGAAAGACAGGAAGGGCTTCCTGTATATGTTCCAGCAAGGTTTATTTCAGCATGCTGAAGAGATCAGGGACAGAAGACCCCGACCATGTGCTGCTTGGAGGTTAAGTATGGGGCCAGTGGCCAGTGACCTAAAGGCACAGGGGTGGTACAAAGGCAGGACAAGGGGCAGCAAACCTATAGGGGGGGATGAGGGATGAACAATTGGGGAGGGCAGGGTTAAGTGACCAATGAGGAAGCAATCCAAGGTAGATTGGCAGTAGTTCTGCAAGACACCATGAAGGAAGTCTCCTCTTTCAGCCTAGGCAGGAAAAACTCTATGGTAAGTCTTTCTAGGGCAAAGTCTGGAAGTTTCCCTGAGGGGATTTTTAGGGTTCCCACAGTGTCATGACCAGGAACATTCCCATTTGTACATAACCCATCAAGTACCAGTGGCTTAATGAGCTGAAAGTCATGCTGGACAAACTGATGACCAGGTCCTTGAAGGCATCAGTGGAAGGCTGAGGTGCAGTGCCTGGTCCTGCTTTGTGCATCCAGGGAATACAATCTATGTAGAGGTTTGTGCTCCTGCAGAAGCAGGTGTTCATGGCTCTACTGATCAGGCTGTGCAAGTGAGACCCTGGATGTGATGCTGAGGCACAGAGCACTGTTAAAGGTCCTCATTTTCCATCTCTGCAGATAATGTGGAGTTGCCACATCACAGCAACACTCTAGGTGACACAAAGACATCAATAGGCAGGGGTCGGTCTGCTTAGGAAAACGAATGTTAAGGAATGTTCTAAATATGGAAAAAACATCAGAAGGTAAAGGAAAATCCAGCCACTTGTGTCTTAGGTAGGGCTCATAGGTAAAAGCTGCAAGTGGCTCTAAAGAACTGGCAGCAAAAGCTGCAATGAACCATTACTCTGTATCACAAGGATTTCACTGGCTGTGGGCACATTCCAGCCCCTGGCAAGCATTACAAGTATTACAACTAGCTGAATTTTTTTTTTTTTTTTTTTTTTAACAGAACTTGCTATTTATTCCAGTAGGAACTCCCTGCTGTGAGAAATCAGGTTGTGATTTGTGTCAATTAAATAGCACCCACCTATGTATGTGTGTTTGTGGGCAATGTGGACAGAGACTATGGGATTATTATAAAGAACAGTTTAAAAAAAATTAGCTAAGTAAGGCATGGAAGTAGGGTTTAAAAAGGCAACTATACAACAGTAGGCTTTTAGCTAACAGTTTAACAACAAAATTGTAATTGTTTGCAAGTAATTAGTATAAGCTTTAAACTACCTTGTAATATAAGTTTCAAACTATCCTTTGTGCAAGTTATAAATTGTTTTCTTGAGTATTGAAAAATTTGTAATCACTTAACAAGGGGAAATAAGACCAACATAGGCTGAAAAGCTTTACAAAGACATTTTGAGGCATGCTAGCTTTAGGTTGTGTAATGACTGAAAAAAAGCTTGCAAAATATATGCTAACTAACAGAATACATATGCTTGCTTAAGCAAACTGTATAACCAAAAATAATGCTAGTGGAAAAAGTTATTTAAAAGAAGGATGCTGGAGAGACATCAGAAGACCATCTCAGACCACCTCCCCAACAGATCTTCAAAATGACAACTGCTGTTTATGAAGAAAAGCAAGTAGAAAATAACTAAAAATTTGAGGAAGTGAAGTGCCTAGAATAATATAAAAAACTACTGTTCGAAAGCTGATTTTGTGCATGTTGGTAGAGCGGTGACTCCCCTGCACCCAGCGCTGTATTGCCTGCTTTTTGCTGAACACAAAATTAATAAATTGCTTAATTTGAAAATGGAATAAAGGAGTATGTCTCCTCATTTATAACACTGCAAAGAAAATTGTTCCACTCAGCTACTGTTTATGTTGGATGATTAATTTGAGAATTTCAAACTGTAATTTTGGGAAATGCTTAGTTTTCCCTCTTATTTTCCATTATTTCAGGCTAACCTTATGCCAATACAATATTTTGTTGTTTGTTCTGTTGAGTTAAAAAATCATCAAGGGTAGCTGTGGTTCCGTGAAGCCCGGGCAGCCCTGTCCGGCCGCAGCCGGTGCCGCCAGCTGCCCTCAGCAGCTGCTGCCGGGGAGGCAAAGGGACGAGGCAGCGATGGCAGGGTACCGCTCCTGTCCCTCTGTCCCGACACGAGCGCACGGAACGCACCCCCGACAGCTCCCCTGGATCAGCAGCGGGATGCAGCAGCGGCTCTGCGAATGCGCTTCACCGCACCGGCGCTCCCAGAGTCCCGCGTGATTCCCGTCCCGACCGCAGGCGCGACCCCGGCCCCACACACGCACCGGACCCCGCGTCCGCCGCACCCCGCCCATCCAGCGCCTCCCGATCCGCCTCCGCGGAGCCTCCCGGCGTCAAAAGCTGAAGGATTCCTGCACCGACCCGCAGCGCAGCCACCCTGGCGGTGGCGAACCCGCCCCGGTCCCGTCCGCGGCGCTGCCCCCGCGGTACTTGCCCGGCTCCACGCGGAGCCCTGGCGTAGCTTGGGGCGCGGCCGCGCTGTCATGCCCACGGCAGGGGCGCGGCGCGGCCCATGGCCGGTGGCTGCCGGCGGCGGCGAGTGGGCGCGGGGAGGGGCAGACGCAGGGCCGCGGCTCCCCCGCCCCGAGCGCAGCCCCGACGGCCTCACGGCCGAGCCCCGGGGCCCCGCGGAGCCCCTTCGGGCACGGGAAGGGGTTCTGAGGCCGCCCCGGAACTGCCTCTGCCCCAGCTCGCGGTGGCCGCGATGACCACGGTGGGCGCTGCCCAGGAGCCCGGATCTGGTACGGAGAAAGAGAGACCCAGAAAGTGACGCTACGAGATCGATTTTCTGGGCAAATGCGGTGGGAGAGCCAAGAAGTGACAGGAGCCGGGACAGCTGGGCACGTATGTTCTGGAAGGCCGCTCTTCCTGCACGACAGGGCACCTGAGCACTCTCTTTCCCACTCTAGGACTCTTAAGGCTCCTCTCATGGGGAGTTTTGCCATACCAGAGAGAGCTGAGTGAGGTGTAACAGCCTTCAGAGACTGGCCCGAGCACCTGCTGCGCTCCATTTCTGGTGCTGCCTAGAGTGGAGTCTGCCCGAGGGCTGTATGCCATGCTGGGGCTTCTAGTACCAGTTATCATACAGAAGGCAGGAGAAGTAATAGGGACCCAAGTGCATTCCCTTTCTGCCCCCCCGTTCCCTCCCCCCCTTCCATTTGTGCGTTTTAGTTGTTGTGTAGGAAGTTTCCTTTAGAAAGTTTTTTATCTGCACTGCAGGGAAATGTTGTGTCTATGGAGAAGTCTGTGTTGAGAAAGAAGCCTCTTGAGAGACTATTCCAAGGTAAACACTGTTATAAATACATATTATAGAGTTGGCTTTTCGCAAATATTGAGATGAATGCTATATGTATAATGTGAGAAGTTGGTGGTTTTTTTCTCTCTAGTTTCTTTTTAACAGGGTTTAAAATAGTGATGTGATGAATATGTATATTTTTTTGGTTGTAATGAGACATTAAATTTGAAGAATTAGGGATTTTAGGAAAGTTAAGATAATAGTTGCTGAATTAGCTGAAGTAGGTAGATAAGCTTTGCTTGCAGTTAACAGATAAGCTATCCCAGATTTAGTAACTCATTGCTTGTCAGCTTTATGTTTATGTAGCTGTGCTTGTAACAAAAAACCAAAATGCGGTAAATAAGATATAAGATAACTGATGACTTCCTGCTTAAAGAACCCATTCAACACAGGAAACTATAAGTTCTACCAAGGATTCATTTATCACGAATGCGTTGAAAAGGTAGAAAGGTCAGGACGAGGAAGACTCATCTTACTTCCTCATTTTGAGTGACCCCTCCCCAGAATAAACCCCTGACTCATTTTAGGAAACAAACTACACATGCTTAATAGCCTTTTTGCCAATTAGCATACAAAGTGGAGAATGGGAGGTGACAGGGGTATGAATATGTATTTGTATTTTAAGTATTCAACAGTTTTGTAAATAAAAGGCTGTCCTGGTTTAGGGACAAATTTGGGAGAAAACCCTTGAATAGGATCCCTCCGGGAAGCAAACCTAGATGGTCTCTCCTTCCAACTGGTCCGGTAAAAAACTTCTTTGGAGAAAAGTGAAAAAAACTGTTTTACTTAACAAACAAAGTGCATACAAATACAAAGAATGAATAATATGAAACAATAAAACCTCTTGTTCTGGAGTGAGATGGCAAATTGAGAAAGTTCTTGCCGTGGATGTAGCTCGGCTCTCTCTCAGTCTTTTATCAGTCCCAGTCCCTCTGGCGCTGCTGGAAAATGCCGAGGTCCAGGTCCCGGTGGGCCGCAGTTGCAAGCCCTGGTGCTCCCTTGAGTTTTTTCAGTCCAGAGCAGGTTTAAACAGTTCCAAGAAAGAGGAAAAAAACAGTCCAGGGAACTTGTCTGCCCCAGCTAGCTGAAACTAACTAAAAGCAAAAAGATCTCTGTCCTGCAGTCTCTCCAAACCTCCGCCAAACACCCAGTCTGGAGAAGAATGTGTAGGAGTCAGGCGGTTTTCTCAAAACAAACTCTGCGCTTCTCCTTGCTCTTAGAACCAGTCTTAAAGGCACAGGACTCAATATACAGCACAAACAGAACAGAGGATTGGGGATACAAGCATCATAAAGTCACCCTAGGACATTGGCTTTGTAATTACCTGTGAATTTCGCAGCGCCTATTAGGGAGCTATCCCGCATGCTGCCCAGCCATAATAAACATGCACTTTCTAACTTTAAACTGTTAGAGAGTTTTTGTCCGTCACAGTTGGGTATCGATATTAGATCAATACCCATATTTCTTTAATAAGTCAGTAACATGGTGTTAAAAGTGGAGGACTGTTTTTGTAATATATAAACTGGCCAGACTGGAGGGTAGGGGAGATCCTCCCGCATTCCTGAATTAACCAGGTGAAGATAGTGGTGAACCAAAGCTACAAGAAGGAATTTATTGATCTCCTGGTATCAGAAGAATGAGACATGGGAAAACCAAAAGGCGCCAACAAGAACTTTATCTACAAGGAGTAATAAAATGTTAATTTAATGAAATGGGACAGGTTGGGGGGGGGGGGGGGGGGAACCAAAACCAGGAGAACATCTGAACTCAAAAGAATATTTGAATAATGCATTGGGATCTATTGAATATGTAACATACAAGTGTTCTAAAGGGATAAGGTGTGCTCTCTGGTTGCATGCCAGGCACCCCAGCCAAGAACTTTTGCTTTGTCTCCTAATTGTCTTTTTATTAAACTTTTTAAATTTTCTAAGAAAGTGAACCTCGTTTTTCACAACACATACCAAGGGCACACACTTTCACAGTTCAGTCACTTTAAGAAATATCTGTGCTATAAAACCCTCTCTGGAGATGTGCTGAAAGGGATATATTACATGAGAAAAATGTACTCTAACCCATGACATCCACGTTAAGCTATTTTGATCTCTTTCACATCACAAGTTCAGTCCTGCAAACAACTACTTAAAGTGTTAAATGGAAGTCTTTAGAAAATGAAAGTGCAACATATCTCAGTCACACAGACTGTCTGGGAAGGTCAAAAGGTTTTTAAAAACTATGAAGAAATATGAGGAATACCGTGTTTGCCATCTGGTACTCTGTGGTCTGATCATTGTTTTCTCTCTGCATACAAGATTTGACAAGTTGTGAAATTTCGGGAATGACATCTCCTCTGTCTCTAAACAACCCTTACAAGTACTTTTGAATGTACGATATATGAGATATTTTTGGAAAATGGAAGAGTAGCGCCCCTCTCCCCCCCCCCAATGTGATTTGCCTTTAAAAAGACAAAGCAGCCAGTCCCTTCCTTCCCTTCCTCCTTCCTGCCTACCCCCCGCCCCCCCCCCTCACCTCCCCACACACATTCATGGAGTATTCCAAACTATGCAGTCCCTCCCCATCCTCCCCATCAGCTCTCATTCTCCTGGGAAATACCTCAGAAAGCATTTCCTGTAAGCAAAAAGGTACCACGGGACAGACTAATTTAAGGCTGCAGTCAAGACTAGTGCTTGTTAGTGCTTTTCATCCATATTTTTCCATGTCTAGTGTCCACAGTCTCAATATGGTTCTGCTTACTGTTGTAGCAACAGTACAATAATTTAAATGGCACAGGTTTTTCCAAAGGATTCCCATGGATAAAATTTCTTGATCTTTTCTTTCCAAAGTACCTCTTTCCTAATCTATGAGCAGAAAAGGTTTTCTCTGCAGTTGTAAGTTCCTCTGAGTTCTGAGTTTAACAACACTCATACTAAATAAAAAGGTTTTAGAGTGTCTAAGCTTATTACATGCCCACTGGTAGCTGGGTGAATTTCAGCTGTGTTCCTTTATCTCCACTGCATGGGCAAGGGGATTCAGGATATGTGAGCCATAGGTCAGAAAAATGTGTCAGGAACAATGGGAACATTTCTCCTATGTGATAAACTAACTATTTTTTGTTCACTGGAGATCAAATAACTCAAGATAACAGGAAGTTACTATGTTACTATCTAAGCTTATAGGCAAACATACCCTTGCCCAATTTCTTTTCTCTCTCTCTACTTGCTTAATCAGCTTTAAGTTTCAGGAATTCCAGCTTAGTTACCATATAAGGAAGAGGACAACTACAGCCTTCATCTCTGCGACCACCGACCACCGAGGGACAGAAAGAGACCCTCCCAGCAACACGTCACACATACATCATCGGAGGAAAGAAGCAAGATAAAAGCAAGACTGAAAAACCTGCCAATTCATGGCAGTTGGTGGAGCGAGACTCCCCCTGCCGTCCAGCGTTGTATTTGCCTTTGCTTTGCCTGCTGCAATGTAATAAATTCCTATTGGAACTTTTCTTCGTGTTCATAGTCTATTACAATTTGGTACCGTGACTCGGATCCACCTGCAAGATAGGACTTTTGGTTCTGCCTGGGGGGTGCCCCACCGATCAGTCGGCAGCCCTGGTAGACCCGATTCCTGTCTCGGTTGGACCGACGAACCTAAATTCAAGGCATTAGGCAAAGGAAGCCGGCAGACCCTATAAACTTTGTGCACAAAGGTCCAGACGAAGACGCAAGACGCGTGAGTATCTGTGTGGAAGAATCCGTTCGGTCTGGGTCGGATATCCTGGAGTGCTGCGAGTGTGTGTGTGTGAGAGGAGAACCGGCAGCTCGGATTCTCCAAGCGATTGCGGACCCTCAGTAGTGCGGTTCTCATTGTCCGAGAGGGCGTGAGCCACGAACAAGGGGAAGCGAGTGACTTCTGCACCACACTTGTGTGAGGGCACTCCAGAAGATGGGACAGGGGAAGAGCAGGCCCTCTACTCCCATAAAACTCCCCCCGGTGCCTAGAGATAGCCCACTGGGGTTCATATTAGACAATTGGAAACATTACCCTAACACAGGGGGTAAAGATAAAGCTAAAATGATCCATTATTGTGTGGTAGTATGGGGTGGAAAGGAGATTTCCCGGAATATTTTTTGGCCTATTTTTGGATCATCAGAAGATTGGGTGAGGCAAAAACTCAACTCGTGGGTAAACACTAAAATTCCTTTTAGTCAGGAAGAAAGTGTACCCCATCTCCCCAGAGGGAAAGAATGGGTTGAAGCCCGAGATTGAGAGGCTACTAAGCAAAGGACTCTTAGAATCTTGCATGTCTCCTTTAAATACCCCCATTCTGCCAATAAAAAAGGCAGATGGATCATACCGGTTAGTGCATGACCTAAGAGAAATAAACAAAAGGACAGTAGCTCGTTTTCCGGTGGTAGCCAACCCTTACACCCTGCTAAGCAGACTTGGTCCCGAAAAACAATATTATAGTGTAATTGACCTTAAAGATGCATTCTGGGCATGTCCTCTAGATGAGAAGAGTAGGGATTACTTTGCATTTGAATGGGAAGACCCATTCACTCATAGGAGACAGCAGCTAAGGTGGACCGTGCTCCCCCAGGGGTTTACGGAATCTCCTAATTTGTTTGGACAAGCATTAGAACAGATTTTGCAAGAATATCAGACTGGGGAAGGAGTGACCCTTATCCAATATGTAGATGACCTCCTGATTGCTGGGGAAGCAGAGGACAAAGTACGGGCAGAAAGCATTAGATTACTCAACTTCCTGAGTGCTAAGGGGCTCAAAGTATCTAAGGCAAAACTACAATTCGTGGAAGAAGAAGTAAAGTATCTTGGGCATTACCTAAGGAAGGGGGAGAAGAAAATAGACCCTGAAAGAGTAAAGGGGATACTATCCATACCGCCTCCAAAGAGCAAGAAGCAAATTAGGCAGTTGTTAAGTCTCATGGGGTATTGCCGACAGTGGATTGAGAACTATAGCACCAAGGTTAAGTTTTTATATGAGAAATTGAGCCAAGGAGGGCTAGTGAAATGGGATGAGAAAGATGACAAGCATCTGAAAGCTCTGCGGCATGATTTGGTCAATGCCCCTGTGTTGAGCCTACCTGATCTGAAGAGACCCTTTTATCTATTTGTAAACACAGATAGTGGGACGGCTTATGGAGTACTGACCCAGGAATGGGCTGGGAAAAAGAAACCTGTTGGGTACTTATCTAAGCTGTTAGACCCTGTAAGCAGGGGTTGGCCTACATGTTTGCAAGCTCTAGTAGCCTGCACCCTGCTTGTGGAGGAGGCTAATAAAATCACTTTCAACGGGGAACTGAGAGTATTATCCCCTCATAATATCCGGGGAATTTTGCAACAAAAGGCAGAAAAATGGATAACGGATGCCCGACTCTTGAAGTATGAGGGAATCCTATTAGACTCCCCAAAATTAACCCTGGAGGTTACAGCCTTACAAAATCCGGCCCAATTCTTATATGGAAGGCCAAGTGAGGATGGATTGGCCCATGAGTGCTTATCTACCATAGAAGAACAAACCAAAATAAGACCAGACTTGAATGAAGAAGAATTAGAAGAGGGGGATAGGTTGTTTGTAGATGGCTCATTGCGAGTAATTAATGGAAAAAGGGTCTCTGGCTATGCAATAGTTGGGGGAGAAGGACTTGCAGTTATCGAATCAGGCCCTCTAAGTGGATCTTGGTCGGCGCAGGCCTGTGAACTTTATGCTGTACTGCAGGCATTGCAGTTGTTGAAGGATAAATCAGGTACCATCTATACTGACTCAAAATATGCCTATGGGATTATACACACTTTTGGGAAAATATGGGAAGAACGGGGGTTGATAAACTCCCAGGGAAAAAACCTGGTTCACCAGGATCTAATCAGGAAACTGCTGAAGGCCTTGAGGGGACCTAGGAAAATTGCTGTTGTTCACCTGAAAGGGCATCAAGAGGGATTGGATTTTAAAAGCAGGGGAAATAATGCAGCAGATCAGGAAGCAAGAAGGGCTGCTTTGCAGACGTCACAATCTACCCCCCAGAAAGATCCGAAGGCTGAAAGAAAAGAGCGTGAGACTAGCAGAGGGAATTTGCAAAAGATATATAGTTTTACTATGCAGGAAAAAGAAAAGATGAAAAGAATGGGGTTGAGAGAAGACCCAGAAGGGGAATGGCGACTTCCAGAGGATAATAGAACTGTACTGCCTAAATCCATAGCTATGGATATTATGAGGAGAATACATAGCAAAACACATTGGGGGGCACAAGCATTGGTAGATCAATTCACCACCAAACATATGTGTATTGGGGCAGATGACTTGGCAAAGCAAGTAGTGAGGGGGTGCGTTACCTGCCTAAAGGTAAATAGGGCCAACTTAAGAAAAACCTTAATGGGGGGACGACCTACAGCATACCGGCCATTTGCTAACATCCAACTAGACTTTACTGAGTTACCAAAGACTGGGAGGTATAAATATCTATTGGTAATAGTGGATCACCTAACCCATTATGTAGAGGCATTCCCTACGGCAAGGGCAACGGCACAAACAGTGATCAAGACCCTATTAGAGCAGATTATTCCCAGATATGGGGTCACGGAAACCATTGACTCGGACAGAGGCCCTCACTTTACATCCAAAATAATTAAGGAAACCATGGCAATAATGGGAATACAATGGGATTATCACACCCCCTGGCACCCCCAAAGTTTGGGAAGAGTAGAAAGAATGAATGGGGAAATTAAAAAAACAATTGACCAAACTCATGATTGAGACCAAACTGTCATGGGTAAAATGCCTACCATTAGCATTGCTAAATATCCGGACACAACCTAGATCGGATATGGGAATATCTCCATTTGAAATGTTGTATGGAATGCCCTACAATATAGAGGAACCACAAGATCATCCAAAGTTGAGGGATCAAAATATGAATGTATACATTACCAGCCTAATGAAATATAGGGAAAATCTATGGAAAAAGGGAAGGTTAGCTCAGAGACCCCCACTAGATTTGAAACTGCACCAGGTGCAACCAGGAGATTGGGTAATGATAAAGTCCTGGAAAGAAGCAACCTTGGCCCCACAATGGGAGGGCCCTTACCTTGTATTGCTTACTACAGATACTGCAGTCAGAACAGCAGAGAAGAGATGGACCCATGCTAGCAGAATTAAAGGGCCAGTGAGCAAACCGACTCCTGAGTGGCAGGTGACAAGCAATCCTGGAGACCTGAAGTTACGGATCCAGAGGAGAGATCATCAATGAATGGACACCGTGTAGAATATGCACCAGAACCACACTACACGGAGGAAAGATTAATTTGTAACTCTGATGTTAAGATAAGGTGTAGAGACCCAGAGTGCAATTGTTATCCTTTTGTTTGTTATATTTGTAAAATCTGCGGGGACAGGTGGTGGAGTCATTGTAGGCGAGGAACCCCTCCTAGAGGAATTTGCAGCCCCTGTTGGGTACTGCAGCGGAACATAACTGATTGGATTCTAGAATATAAAGTTAAATATGAGGGATTAGTAGAAGAATCAGAAGAGTGGTGGAGGATTTTTGCATTAGGGATTGAACCAAAATATTATTGTTATCACCCTAATGAACCCATCCCGTTCATAGCTGAAATTGTTGACTGCACCTGCCGCACACGCCTAAAGGGAATCCGGTGTGATACACCCCCGGTTAAGTATCAGAACTGGGATTCCTATGTCAAGAGGCAACAGAGTCACCCCCGGGGACCTCCTGAAGAATATCCCTGCTGCCGAGAAGATGGTACCCCCCCGTGGCTCGAGGCAACCGAGTCGACGGGAAAGGCAGAGGGGTAAAAAGCTGTGGAGGAAAGAAACCCCAGGGGTGGGACAACAAAACAATATTTGAGGAATTGCCTCAGGAATGGGAATAAGAGCAAGGACCCTGGGCAGAGAGACAGGTTGCAGTCTATGAAATGGAACAATCCTCAGATATACTCCCGTTCCTATGCCCCCAATGATGCTCACCACGTGACCCAGCAGATTACTTTTCTTTTGCTGATGTTATACTTAAGAGGGATTAATGCCTTAGACAATCTACTACACCAACCCTTTAAATGGTCACTATGGCGATGGGATGACAATGAGATTTTGCAAACTGTAACTACTGTAGGAGCACCCAGTTTCAGAGTAGGATTGTGTGATCTGACCAACATAGATCATTGTGGAAAAGTACTGAACCTAACGGGATTTTACATGTGCCCAAGCTCAAATCACGGTAAAGGATATTGTAATTATCCTGGGGAATATTTTTGTGGATATTGGGGCTGTGAAACAATCGCCTCTGACTGGACACCCCGGGGAGGTCATGATAAATATTTGCAAGCAGACTTTGGACCAGCAGGATGCACAAAGCCATGGAGGGGTCCTTCAGGAGAAACGACCTATATAGGGGACTGCTCGTTTGTTTATCTCAATGTCACCCAACCAGAGAAACAAGAATGGCTATTAGGTAAAAATTGGGGAGTTAGACACTGGGAACCCAGGAGAGATAGGGGGAATATAATCCAAATAAAGAAGGAACCCGCTCCCCATTTGCCAGAGATGGGGGGGGGGGGGGGGGGGGGGGGGGGGGGGGGGGTGGGGGGGGGGGGGGGGGGGTGGGGGGGGGGGTGTAGGACCAAACCCAGTACTGGTAGTAAGGCAGAGCAGGACAAACATTACAAATAGCAGTGGATCGGGAGAATTAACAGTGCCTCAGGCTGATGCCCCTGAAGAAGCCTCTAAATATGGTACTCTGTGGAAAATAATGCAAGCTAGTTATGGCATTCTAAATAGAACAAACCCTGATTTAACAAGAGAATGCTGGCTTTGCTATAACATCCGACCTCCTTTTTATGAAGCCATTGGGGTAACGGCTAAAGCAAGAAGAATAAATGGGACTAATCCAAAAGAATGCCTTTGGAAAAAGACTAAAGAAAGTACTCAAGGAGTAACGCTCTCTCAGGTAACCGGACAGGGACGGTGTGTGGGTACTGTTCCCCCTAATAGAGAACATTTGTGTAACATCACTGTGAAAAACCCCAAGCAAAAACAAAAAGCAGATTGGTTGCTCCCAGCTCCCAATACTCGATGGGTTTGCCAGAGTATAGGAATTGCTCCTTGTTTATCTTTAAAAATTTTCAATCACACCCATGACTATTGTATTCAAGTAACTATTATACCGAAAATTACTTATCATCCAAAAGATTATGTCCTTGAACAGCACACAACCCCAGAACATCACCTCATGAGAAGAGAACCTTTCACCGCCCTGACTATAGCAACTCTTCTAACTGTAGGAGGAGTAGGAGCTGGAACAGGGATAACCTCATTAGTCAACCAACAGAAAGAATTTAGAGCACTAAGAATCTCTGTAGATGAAGATTTAAGTAAAATAGAAAAAGCAATTGATGGGTTAGTAAAATCAGTGAGATCACTGTCAGAAGTAGTATTACAAAATCGAAGGGGTTTAGATCTGCAGTTTTTACAACAAGGGGGCCTTTGTGTAGCGCTAAAAGAGGAATGCTGTTCGTATGCAGATCACACAGGAGTAGTAATCAATACTATGAATGAACTAAGGAAGCAGATAGAACAGCGGAAAAGAGAAAATGAAGCACATCAAAATTGGTATGAAAATTGGTTCAACCACTCCCCTTGGTTAACCACACTGCTTTCTACTATTGCCGGGCCAGTAATTCTGGTGGCACTCGGGCTTACCTTTAGACCATGTATATTTAATAAACTGATTACTATAGTGAAAAGCCGGCTGGAAGCGGCACATCTTATGCTTCTTAGGACTAAGTATGATCAGATACCTGAAGAAGAAAATTTAGAAACTTTAGAGTTAGCTAGACAAGAACTGCAAAGATACAGTGAACAAAAATAAGTAAGAACAAGAGAAATGGGGGAATTGTGATAAACATTAACTATTTTTTGTTCACTGGAGATCAAATAACTCAAGATAACAGGAAGTTACTATGTTACTATCTAAGCTTATAGGCAAACATACCCTTGCCCAATTTCTTTTCTCTCTCTCTACTTGCTTAATCAGCTTTAAGTTTCAGGAATTCCAGCTTAGTTACCATATAAGGAAGAGGACAACTACAGCCTTCATCTCTGCGACCACCGAGGGACAGAAAGAGACCCTCCCAGCAACACGTCACACATACATCATCGGAGGAAAGAAGCAAGATAAAAGCAAGACTGAAAAACCTGCCAATTCACGGCAGTTGGTGGAGCGAGACTCCCCTGCCGTCCAGCGCTGTATTTGCCTTTGCTTTGCTTGCTGCAATG
Source organism: Hirundo rustica (assembly GCF_015227805.2). Taxonomy (NCBI): domain Eukaryota; kingdom Metazoa; phylum Chordata; class Aves; order Passeriformes; family Hirundinidae; genus Hirundo; species Hirundo rustica. The sequence goes on along the minus strand of NC_053487.1, from coordinate 12,364,169 downwards.
TAATAAATTCCTATTGGAACTTTTCTTCGTGTTCATAGTCTATTACATCCTAAATTTTTGAGCAAACTTAAACAGAGAATCATCTTCCCTCCTCTTCCCTCCTCTTTGCCTCCTGCCCAAAATCCATGAATGATCAGTTTGTGAAGAACAGTGAGTATTCATAAAAAAAAAAATCATAAATAGCCCAGTGTGATTTCAAACTAGGTTTTTTTATGATATCACAGCAGCCATGTAGGGAATCAGATATGGAGAAAGGAAATAGTTGTATTGGGCTGGGGTACAAATGCTCAGGCACTCTTTCCAAGGAGCAGAATTAGTGCTGTGGAATTCAGAAAGGTCATCTCTGCTTGTGTTGGCTTTGCCTGGGACTTTGTTGCTCCACTCCATCATCTGTGTATCTTTCTGAATCACTGCAATGCTGGGTTTGTTTTTTTTTTTTCCTTTTTGAAATCTAAATACACATCAAACATGTTTAAAGCTGCAACTACTCCAATCCAGCTAAATTGGCTGCAAGCCTGGATATTATAGGGAGGAATTCAGTCTTGGAAATTTGAAAGCATCAGTGGTCTTTAGGTCCCTGGTGTCTTTGAAAGGGACCCTGAATGTTACTGCTTCACTGAAACAGCCTTTTCTAGTGGGTAAGCTCATCAGTAAGCAGATCAAAACAAATTTGTTACAACTGTAGCTCTTAGAGTTAAAAAAATCTTATTAAAAAAAGAATTCAGCACCCTCCAAAAAAAATAACCCCAACAGTTTGGAATTTGTTTTCAAAAGGGCATTCAAAATAAATTCCTTGACAACTGTTATTCCAAATTGTTGGCTTTGGAGAATTGCAAACTGTGCATTATCCCATGGGAGGCATCATAGAGGGACCCAATTCCACACCTCTGGCTCCATCTACATTAGAAAATGAAGAATAAGCCAAGGGATTCTGCTCCAATGCAATTGTGAAAAACGCCAATCACTTGTTTTAAAATTTTGAAAGTTCAATAGCAAATAAAATGGTTATAAAAATAGAATTAGAGTAAAAAAAATTTAACAATTAGGGTTAGGACAATATAAGACAATAAAAACAAAGTTACAGATGTCTGGATGCCTTCCCGAACAAAAAGCTCCGAAGAAGGACCCCCGTTAACAAAGGATTATCTCTTAAAAGCAATAGCCTGCTGAATATTCATACATTTCATATATGATGCATAAATTCCATTCAAACAAAGAATTGTCTCTGATTAGTGTCACTTTTTTCCCTTAATCTCTATGGCGTCATCAGGTCTGAGTGAGGCAGGAGAAGTAGGTCTCTTCTGATAAGGAAGTAGTAAATTCTTTTTCTATGAAAGATTTACATTTTCCTGTGGCTGGTATATAAAAACTACATTTTAACTACAAAACTACCTTTACCATACTATCAAAATATTAATACAACATTACTAATCAATACAACATAATACATATAGTAAATATCTTGTGTAGAGCCATATAATGTGCACTTTTCACAATCCTCCCTCTTTCTTTTTATAATTAATTTGGCTCGAGCAATATTCATTGTTTTCTAGCCTTCATTATTTGCTCATTTTTTTCGCAAATCAATCTCGCTTCTTTGAAGGGCTCTTCTATATTATTTTGTTTCTTTAACACCATAATCCTTTGTGGTGTTGTTGTTGTAGGCAACTTTTGGTCAATGTTCAATAACTGCATGCCTTGGACCACACTGGTGATGAGCCGAATGAAACAGGGGATCAAACAAGGAAGAAATATTAGACCAGCTGTAGCGCATAAAAGGAAGAAGCCTAACTTTTTCCACCATTCTACTCCCAACACGTTTTCCCACCAGCTAGTATTTAGCATTGATTCCCACTTTTGAACTGGTACGTGTGTGTCCGGTTGTGTCCCCGCTCCGGGTGGGAGCTGACCCCCAGCTAGCTTGGGCCAACACAGACACAAAGTTTCCAGTTCGTTTTGGCTTCTCGGCTTAGCAGCTGGACCCAAAGGTGACAGTCAACAGCAGCAGAAGAGAAAAGGCTGGCTCTCAGCTTAGCATGTTAAAAGATGTTTATTAGCAGAGATCTCCAAGCTCCGAGGCAAGCGGCTGAGAGCTTCCAGGCTGAGAACCCAGCGGCTGAGAGAGCCTCTTCCTCCCTCCTACCCCTTATAAGCGGGGGAGGGTCCCAGGGAGGATACAACAAGACAACAAATCAGGGAATTCAGGGGGTAACAAGATGTGCCCACCCCCAAGCTTCAGACCACTAAAATCCAGAGCCAAAGGAATTTCCCCCAGGCTACCTATCACCTGAAGCCCTCTCCCGGAGATTTCACAATCCGGGAGGGACCCCGGGAGTGATAGACAATCTGCCCCAGAGAGGGGGGTTGGGGCAGAGGGGATGTTACATGTCATGTGAGGTATGGGATGATTGACACAAAACACCTTATTATACAGACAACACAAAAGGGATACAGAATTGGGGATACAGTGAAACAAACCATAACATAAACTTCTTACAAAAATCTAATAAAACAGTTCTGCACCACCACATCTCCCCCTTTTTTGTTTTAATGACAGGAGGAGGGCTGGAACGGAGGAGGATGATATTTGAAGTCCGGGTAACTCTCGGTGAGCCACTCTGGCTGAGTGGGCCACTCCATCTGAGGTTCATCCTCTGGGTGTCTTCTGTCTTCTGGGTCTTCCTCCAGTTCCACGTCCTCCTCCCATCCAGGCACGGATGTTACAGCAACATGGTTCACAGAGGGGGCATGTGTGGTGCTAGAAATTAATCTACTTATCATTTTTTTGATGATACCAAATCCAATTAAAATTAACAGAATAACAAACAAAAATAACAAAACTGATTTAGAAGACCGAAAACAAACAATCAGCATTCGAGCAGGGGTCATTCAGGAAAGCGAAACCATCCGGGGAAAAATCTTCCCTCCTTTTCCTCCTAAAAGCTGCCTGAGTAACCTGTGGCAGTTTCTTTTTCTCCCCCGAGACCTTTGGGACATAGGGCCTCACCCATTTTGATGGTAACCATCTCGGCCCCATGGGGGTGGACACGCAAGCGTACCCACGGCCCCACGTGACTAAATCATGAGGTCCCTCTGTCCTTCCAGTCTCAGGGTCCCGGACTGAAAATATACTTCCCTCTAGCCACCCCCCGGCTCTCGCTAGCTCAGTTATTCAGGGGGTTTAGGGAAATATATTTCAGAGAGACAGAATAGAGATTTCAAAAGAGTGGCTCTCACCCCCAGCTTCCGTCCAAGCTTTATTCTCGATGTGATGTTCCAGGAGGCCGAGGAGAGAGAGAGAGAACCAGGAAGAAACAGGGGTATATCTAGTTTTTGGCCAAGGAAAGATATTGGCCCTGAGCCAATAGGGTCAGGAGTAGGTATGATAGGGAAAAAGGGTTGAACTACATAGCACAGGTTTCAGGGGGACTCTGAGGGGAAAAACCATTCCTCAGAGGAACACAACATCTCCCCATTTTTTGTTTAAGATCATTAGAAGAAGAACATTAGGTTACACGGAATGTGGGTTTTCCCACCAATTACAATTGGTGGGGGAGCCAACCTGCTTTAGGTTTGCCAACTCTATGTGGTTGACTTCTGAGGTAGAAGGTATGAGACTATTGATAGCCTTGAAAATCAAACAGCGTAGGATCCCGAACGCTATTGTTACAAGGAAAAGAATAACAAGAAATAACAAAATTGTTTTAACTATAGAAGTCCACCACCCTGTAAGTCCCCAGCCTTTGCACAGTTCTTTGATCCAGTCCTCAGATTCTTGCTTCACTTGTCCGATCAAGCTGTTCATGCTTCGAATGGCAGCATGGATGTTTGGAGCCTTCGAGGTCAGGTTTAGGCAACACAGTCCTTCAAATTCCTGGCATTCATGTCCCTGAAGTAACAAGAGATAATCTATAGCAGCACGGTTCTGGAGAGTGGCCTGTCTGGTAATTTCCTCGTCTTCTAGGAGAGAGCTGATGGCGGTGGACGTTAAATTTGCCTGTTTGACTACCCAGCACTCTAGATGGCCCAATTCACCTAGAGCTTTAGCTGCTGCGACCCACGGAAGGAACAGGGACACAGCGACTCTTTTTGACTTGGCCCAATGAAAAATTTCTGAATTACAATTTGGATCCAATTGGTCAGCACTTCTCTTTTGAATTTTGTTTGCCGATTTGTTTTTATGAGTCCATTCACCAATTAAAGTTTGGTTGGGTGTCAATACGGACAACCGCCCTATGGTACATGGCCCTCCTAAAAGCCGAGACGGAATTCCTGCCCATGCCTGATCCCCACAAACCAAGAACAATCCCTTGGGGAGGCTTCTGGGTCTTGAGTGAGATGGGTTTTCTGCCTCAATATGGCTTATCTGATGACACCATCTTTTTGCAGAAAACTCCTCACGATACTGTTTTATATTGTGGTACTCATTAATGTTAGGAGGTTTTGGGTAGATAGAAAAATGTATGCAGAATGATGCAAGGGAGGAACCCAATAACTCTAATTCTTGGGGTTCTTGAGATACCTTGTGCAAACTTGGCAATCACTCCTCTAAGGGGTTCACGGTCATCCCAGATTTCTGCTGATGACCCTTGTATGGTCGGAAGGTGTTAGGCTCTGGAATTTCATTGGACCTATGTGTGTCTAATCCTGCTGGAAATTCTCCAGCCTGTAATGGAATTCCTACCAGACAGGTGGACATAGGATTATCTGTTGATGCAGTGGACAAACATATGTTTTCCTGCTGAAGTGTCTGTGCCAGGGTCACCCAGACATTTTGACATGGCTGAGGGATGATCCATGCAGTTGCCAGACTGTTCAGCAACAACAAGATGACAACTTGTATGGGGTTCATCACAGGGTTGAGTGTGAGGTAGGCTTTCTCTAAAAAGAAAAACAAACATTTTTAAAACATGTTAAAAGTTTCTGTTTCTGCCAGAAGGAGTCCACATCTAGGAAGATTCTTTTTCTTCCATCCGGCGGCGTCTTCTTTTGGATGCAACGGCTACTTGCCTCTTATCCCCTTCTGCTGGAGCTGGATTTTTAGGGACAAAAGGTTTCACCCACTTCTGGGGAATCCACCGCGGGCCTGAGGGAGTGGCCACGCACGCATAGCCACGACCCCAGGTCACGAGCTCATAGGGACCTTTGGTTTCCCAAGTTTCTGGATCCCTAATCATGACCGGTGGACGCTGGGACAATTTGAACTGATTGCCACTGTTAAAATGGCGTACCACTGGTGGACTCATGTTTTCAAATGAACAGTTCAGAAAATTGATGGTAAACATGGCTTTGCAGAGTTTCTCATGTGGAGACATCCACACAGTTGTACTACTCTGTCTAGCCAGGACCTGTTTGAGCGTCTGATGTGCTCGCTCAACCACAGCTTGACCTGTGGGGGAGTGAGGGATGCCAGTTTTATGTTCCACTCCCCACTGCTGGAGAAACTCCAGGAACCCCTTGGATGTGTACACTGGGCCGTTATCAGTTTTGATTTCTTTTGGAATCCCCAACACTGAAAAAGCTTGCACTAGGTGTTTCTTGGCATGTTCAGTCTTTTCCCCTGCATGGGCAGAGGCATACACTGCACCTGAATGTGTGTCAATGCTTACATGAACATATTTGAGGTGTCCAAAACTAGGAATGTGCGTGATGTCTGTCTGCCATACCTCACAACTGCCAAGGCCCCGGGGGTTAACTCCCATACCCATCGATGGCATCGCTTGGACCTGGCAGTTGGGACAGGTGGCCACAATGGCTCGAGCCTGGCTCCGTGTTAGCTGGAACTGACGGATCAGGCCTGGCACATTCTGATGGTATTGTTGGTGACTCAGCTTTGCCTGTTGGAAGATATCAGGGAGACGTGCATTTCCAACAGGTGCAGCAAGGGAATCTGCCTGACGATTCCCCTCTGCAATTTCACCTGGCAAATCCGTGTGTGATCTTACATGCATCACATAGAACGGATGTTCTCGATGAGAAATTAAATAAATTAGATTTGAAAGCAATCTGAAGAGATGCTCATTGTCAATTTCTTTGAGCACAGCCTGCTCCACTCTGGACACTACCCCCGCCACGTAAGCAGAGTCTGTTACCAAATTAATTGGTTCCAAGAACTTCTCAAAGGCTTTTACCACGGCAGCTAGTTCAGCCACTTGGGGGGATCCCTCCACAAACTCCACATCAGCTTCCCAACGCTGAGTCTGAGGATTTCTCCAAGTCATCACCGACTTGTGGGAAGCCCCGGATGCGTCCGTGAACACTGTGAGAGCCTTGAGTGGTCTCCGACTCCTCTTCTCACGAGGAATGAGGTGGAATTCCTCATTGAGCAACTTGTGAGACGGGGCACAGACTGATATTTGTCCCCTGTAGCTGTCCAGAGACAATTGGAGACTGACATTGCTCTGGAGCAAATGCTCAAACATCTCTTTGGTCAATCTCTTGGGAGAGTTCCTTCCCTCCTTAGAAAGTTTGACCGGAAGGTGAATACACGTAAAGTCACAACCAGCCAGCTCACACAATCTCACCCTTGCCTTCCGAATCAGTTGAGCTATCAATTCTTGTGGCTCAGTGATGGTCTTGGATCTTTGGTGAGAGAGGAAGACCCACTCTATGATCAAGAGTGAATCTCTCTGCCCTTCGATCCATTGAAAAATCAAACCATGCAAATGTGTCAGTTTTCCTAGAACAATGAATTGGAAAGCTATGTTTGGCTCACATCGATGAGCCTGCCTCTCTGATAAGGCCTTCTGTACCTTTTCAATTGCTGTCTTTGCCTCTGGGGTCAGTTCCCTGGGAGAAACCAGCTCCCTCTCCCCCTTCAATAAATTGAAGAGAGGGTCTAAATCTTCATTTGTGAGGCCTAGCCAAGGTCTTACCCAATTCAAAGACCCACACAAGGAGTGGAGATCTGCTAAGGTTTTGGGATTACACTCAATTTCCAATTTCTGCGGAACAATGGTCCTTGCAGCTATTTGTAGACCCAGGTACTTCCAAGGTGGCATCCTTTGAACTTTATCTTCCTGCAATTGAAATCCAGCAGAGATTAAAACCTTAACCACTAGGTCAAGCGTGTGTTGGAGTATAGAGTCATTGGGGGCACACACAAGTAGATCATCTATGTAGTGAAGGATGATGGCATCCTTTCTCTTGGCACGTACCGGTGACAGTAGTGAGGCTACGTACTGTTGGCATATGAAAGGACTAGATTTCAGACCTTGGGGAAGTACTTTCCAGTGATATTTCTTCATTGGGGCTTCTCGATTAATGGTAGGAACCGAGAATGCAAACCGTGGGGCATCTTCTGGGTGTAGAGGAATTTGAAAGAAACAATCTTTGATATCTAAAACAGCCAATTGCCAGTCTCGAGGGAGCATTGTTGGAGAAGGCATCCCTGGTTGGAGTGGTCCCATGTCCTCTATAATTTTGTTTATTTCTCGGAGGTCATGAAGCAACCTCCATCTGTCCTTTCCCGGTTTCTTTATTACAAAGACTAGGAAATTCCAGGGGCTTGTTGTCTCTTCTAGGTGACCTTGAGCCACCTGCTCCTCCACAAGCTCCTCAAGCGCCTTGAGCTTCTCTTTACTCAATGGCCACTGTGCTACACATCTTGGGTTATTGTCCAACCACTTTAGTTTGTGGGTAGGGCGCTCCACAGTGGCTATTTCTAAAAATCCTGGGGTGTCTTAGGAATGACCAATTGGACTCCCCACTGTGACATGGTGTCTCTCCCCCATAAGGGAGCCTTATATTCAGCAACGAATGGACGGACATTTGCCAATTTCCTGTCAGGTCCCTCAATTTGCACTATGTTTTTTGATATTTTTGCCATTGTGATTCCTCCTATGCCCTGAAGTTTGCCTGCCACAGGTTGCAACTCCCAATGTGATGGCCACATGCTCTCAGGTATAACGGTAATGTCTGCGCCGGAGTCAAGCACCCCCTCCACATGGAGGCGGTCTGACCCACGGGCTAAGTTACATGCCAGAGAAGGTTTGTTCTCCCCCACCACCTCTGCCCAGTAGACTTCCAGTGATTTTCCATCCGCTAGGACCTCAGCCGGAACAGGAATGGCCTGGGCAAGGACTTGCCCCTCTACCAGGTAGAATGGTGGGTGCATGCAGTGTGCCAACAGCGTGAGGCCTGTTATCTTTCCCTTAATGGTCATGGGAGCTACCTCCACCTCCAAGGGTGTGTGTGCTGTGTCCCCAATAACAAAATACTCACTGTTCGGTTCCATGTGTTTAACCTTCATGTCCTGTGAAATGTTTTGCAGGTCCACTGTAATTACTGTCCAATCAGTAGATCTGAAATGAAAACCTTTGGTAGTCACGAGCCTATATCGGCCTCTAGGCTGCCATACCTTGTTAGTTGAACATTTGACATTTTTATTTTTCTGTACCCCCACACCCTGCAACCTGCCCTCCCCCTTTTTTGTTAAGAGAGAGACATTTGTCACGGTATGGCCTTGTAAATTTCTTTCTTGGCGCGTCAAGGAGATAAAATCTGGGCCGCGCTGTGAATTCAGTTTTTTTGATTTTTTGACTTGGGTTTCTGGTTTTCTGGGCAGGCCTTGGCGAAGTGTCCTGGCCTTTTGCAGCGGGGGCAGATGATGTGCTGCAGGTGGTCTGATGACATCGGTTGCCTCCTTGCTCCTGGTGCTGCAGCTGCCACAGGCTTTGGGTGTGTCAGTCCCGGATTCCTTTCAGGTGCACTGAAAAGTTCTGCTCTCGTGGTACAGGCTTCTATCATCTGTGCGAGACTAGGTGATGGGTCAAGGGGAAGGCTAAGAATGATTCTACGACAGGTCTCATTAGCATTCCTCTGAGCCATCTCCTTAATCAATTCTGCCTGTACCACTGGGTCTTGCACTTGTCTTTCCACTTGACTTCTCAGACGGTCCACAAACTGCAAGAAATTCTCTGAAGGAAACTGTTTAATGTTAACATAACTGCTCTTTATCTCAGGTGATGGAATCTGATAAAAAGTCTTTTCTGCAGCATTACAGATCTTATCTAAAACTGACTTGGATAACAACCGAATTTGCTCATTCGCACTAGATAAATCACCTTCACCGCACAAATGATCATGTGTGATGTCATTGTCATCGCTTTCCTGAGCATCAGGAGTTTGCTGAATTTCCTGCAATACTGTTTTCAAAGCTTTTTTCCGTAATCCTTCCCATAGGTCATACTCTGAGGGAGTTAATAGGCATCTGAATAAATCTTTAATGTCACTGGGTACCATCTCATTTGAATTGAAGGTAGCTTTCATCATGCCCTTAAATATTTCACTGGATCTCCCAAATTGTTTCTGCATTTTACACAGCTCTTTTTTATCTTGGTACGAAAAAGGCAAATACTCTCTACGCACGTGTCTTTTACCTACATATACTACAGGGGCCACAGATGGAACGCCCTGCTGATCGTTATTCTGAGTTGCTAAAAATCCTGCTGCTTCTCTATTGCCCAGGCAGCTCGAGGGTGTTGTCCCACCCCCTCCCTGGGGTCCAGCAACAGGCAGTTCTTCCCTCCTCCCCTGGGGTCCAGCAACAGGCAGCTCCTCCCTCCTCCCCTGGGGTCCAGCAACAGGCAGTTCCTCCCTCCTCCCCTGGGGCCCCAGGCTAGGCTGCCCCTTAGCCCTTGTAACAGGGGGGCCACCCCCCCCCGACTCCGCTGCTGCGGGCTGCATTATCTATCTCCCCATCCGCGCTGGGAGTAGTGGCTGTAAGGCACCCTCCCCCCTCCCCCTTCGCGCGGCCGCTGGGAGGGAGGGGGAGGCACTGGGGAGAAGGGGGGGGTGGGGGATTGGGTGTGAGATATGGGGTCGGGGCGGGAAGTGGGGGGAAGAAGGGATAGTGGGAAGGAGGAATGCAATGCCGTCCGCCATCAGGGCTGACCGCATGGTGCGAACCCCCGAGGGTCTCATCCACGTGGCTAGAGCTCCGAGAGGAAAAAATTGCATCTTGCTGAGGGAAAACAGGTGGGAGAGGAGGGTATAAGGACGATGGGTGGGTTTGAGGAGCAGAATCCAGTATGGAATCAGGGAATCCCTGCTTCTCGGAAACAGGGTATTGCTGAGAGGTTTTGCATGGCTGTCTGCTGTTTTCGGCTTCTAACAGCTTCTTGCGTGCTTGTAAGAATGTGAAAAGTGCATATTATATGGCTCTACGCAATATATTTACTATATTTGTTATGTTGTGCTAATTGTTAATGTGGTATTAATATTTTGATAGTATGGTAAATGTAGTTTTGTAGTTAAAATGTAGTTTTTATGTACCAACCACAGGAAAATATAAAT